>NW_019384960.1:77210-90535 GCF_000671375.1 Centruroides sculpturatus | reverse complement strand
ATTCCCCACGAAAATAAGGTTAGAATAATACATATTTTGCACAATCTTAAGGCATAATGTTAGAATCTTGTAATAAATATTTGTATTTAATTATTTTAAACAGTTGTTAGAAGTAAAAAATTTATTTAAGGTACAAATTTTAATGTTATTTTGCAATAATATTGCTTTAATGTCCTGTCATGATGTGGTGTATTCAAAATTGCTATTAATTTAAAAAGTACAAGAAACATTTACGTATTATTATTTTTAAATATTAAAAAAAAAAAGATATTTACTTAATCTTTAAGAAAAACGTTGATTGTAAAGATTTTAAACCTCTAAAAATCTCAAAAAACGACAGAGCACAAATCACATATGCTAACTAGAGCTTTCTGTACAATTTACAGTGCCTCTCAAACCCAATAAAGTTTAAATTAAAATTAAACAAAAAGTATCTCACATAAAATTAATAATTAGGTATATTGTTGCTTACACTTATCTGTTTTTTTTTTTTCAATATCCCTTTAACCCTTTTAAATATCTATAAACACAATACTTTGTCCATAAAAATTTTTAGTATGAATTTTTCATTTACCGAATTACCGGTATTTAAATTTCAAAAATTTACCGGTAAGTTTACCGAATGTTTTTTTGTCAATTTATCGGTTAACCGGTAAATCGGTAAACCGGTATACAATCCCTATAATATGTATATTATATCAGATATCATGTTAAAAATTTTGTGTAAATAATAAATTATAGCAAACTATATAAGAATGCAAAATAAAGATTTTTTTTGTAATTTTTAAGCTAATGAATGGACTCGCCAAGCAACTGTTCTTCTAATAAATACAAGAATAGAAATGGAAGAAGAATTCCTCAAGCCAATACAGAAATCCAAATTATGGCAAAGGATTTCTGACTCTTTGAAAAAAAATGGGTACACATTTCACGCCACAGAATGCCATTCTAAGTGGCGAAATTTAATGTGTACCTATAGAAAAAATGTAGACAGAACAAAAGAGTCTGGTGGGGGTACCGTAAAATGGGAATATTTCCATAAATTTCACGAAGTTTATGGAAATAGACCAAATGTGGATCCCCTTAGAAGTTCTTTGTCATATACCTCTCGAAACAATTTTCAACCACATGAAAATAATTTAATTTCTGGAGCAGAATTGGAGCAGAATTTAATTTCTGCTCCAAGCACATCCAATTCTCAAAGGGAAACAGAAACTGAAAGACCGCGAAAGAAAAAACGAACTTGTGATGAACCACTATTGTGGTTTAAAAAATATTTAGAAGAAAAAAAAATAGAAGACAAAAAAAAAGCAGAAATTGAAGAAAAACGATGGACTGACTTAAAAAAAATAGAAGAAGAGAAATTAAACGCCATGAAACAATTAACGGATGTTTTGTTGAAATTGGCAGAAAATAAGAAAATGTAAAATATTTCAATATTTTAATAAAATTTTTTTTGTTTCGATGACTCATAAATGTATTTAAGATTTACCAAAATACATCTATTCAAAAAACGAAAGCACTTTCAATAATGAACAAAGTTTATTAGAATTATGTAATTCACAATTACAAATAACTAAAAGTAGTAACAAAATGTTAAATACATGATTAATACTTTTCTTGAAACTGGTTCAAATATTTAATAAAATTTTGTTTAAATTATACATTATAAATGCAGCTGAACATGGCATCTGTAGTGACCTTTTAGCAGAGTGGGGACAAAAGAGGCGCGACCTTGTCAATTGGACCCACGTGCGGTCGGGTAATACCACTTATAAGGTATTGACTTGTAAACAAGGGAAAACAAAGAAAGCGCCGGCTTTGTTAATTGGACCCACCTGCAGTCAGACGGTAGTACATTTGCCATATGGTAAACAAACGAACGTAAACAAGTGGCGGACGTTTGTGTAAGCTTCACTCTCGTCGGATGACGGCGGACCCGAGTGTAAGCTGTTCGGGCAAGAAGGGGTTGTGATTGGTTGGAAGTCCCGTCCAAAAAACCCTTAAATTGCGGGGCGAACGAGAGAGGAAGGGAAGAAGGGCAAGAGACTGGTATAGGGTAATCTCAGGCACTTGGGAAGCCCGCTGAGCGTAGAGAGAGTGTTCTCCTCTGTTAATCATCTCAGGGACGGGTTAGTGCCGAGACCGGACCGACCGTGCAGTTGAACCGACTCCACAAGCTGACTGAGGTCTGTCCAAAGGTTATTAATTTCCAGACGCCAATCTGGCACGTGAATCACCACGTATGGTTATCTTGTACATATACTATGTTTTCTAACTTGTACTTTCTATAACTGTAAATAAACTGTGAATATATTCAATTTGAGTGTGGAGGTGTGCTTTCCAACGAACCCGATTCACTACACCGAGTCGTGATACACAGGAAACCAACTCAACGAGACGGAGTTGGGAAGGAACGGCAATAAGATCTTCACTCATCATCATGATTAAAAATTCACAACATAACAGTAGACAATAATAATAATTACAAACTTGATTTTAATGTATTAAGAGAAAAATAAATAAAAGTAGATATTTTTTAACCATTATGATTGGCATATAATTTATTAGCAACTTTCTCTCTTTTGCTAATTCCATCTTGATACTCTTCTCCAAAATTCTGAGAACTGTTTTCAAAATTACCATTTATAGCAGAAGCATCTGGCGGTATATCATTGTATAAAATGCACAAATTATGCAATACACAGCCAGTAATAATCACTTCTGGAATCAAATCCCTTCGAAACATATGTAGATATTTCAGCCTTCTAAACCTGCCAAATAATTGTCCAAATGCTTGTTCAATAACAATTCTAGTTGAACTAAGAATTTTATTGTAATATTTTTTAATATTGTTTAAGTGTCCATTATCACGATAAGGAGTTAATAATTTTTTGGATAATGGATATGCACTATCACCTAATAAATGATAATTTTCTGAAATCATCTCAGGATTATGTTTCATTTTTAGAAAGAGAGGACTTCTTTGGAAAACTCTGGCATCATTTTATGAGCCTGGCCAATCAGCAAAGACATCTATAAATTTTAATTTTGCATCACATACAGTCTGTAGAATGACAGAAGTGAAATTTTTTCTGTTGAAATGTGCAACCTTTTTATTTTTGGGGGCTGTAAATGGAATATGAGTTCCATCAATACAGCCTAAAACTTCAGGAAAACTGTTGCACCCTCTCAGTTCATTAAATTCTTTAACAGTTTTTTCAATTTTTTTTCCTGTAGGCCACTGGATAACTCTCTCTGCTATTTGCATTATATCCTTACAGAATGCAACAAATTCTCTGTGGGCATGGCCCTGTCCAATACCAAATCTGTCAGCAACACCTCGAAATAATTCTTGGTTGCCAATCAACCATAACGATAACAATATGGAATCTTCTCTTTTCATTGCTGGCTTTCTTTTAGTAGGCTCCGAAACAATCATCTGCATCAAATGCTGAAATAAAAATAAAATTTCTTAAAATGATTATTGCTTAAATATAGTTTCATTACGAAATATACATAAACGAAATATTTTAGGTAAAATACAGTGAAATATGTGACAAACTAAACAGATAATTATAATTAAGCACTTTAACATACCTCAATTGTTGAACGACTCAAACGAAAGTGAGATTTAAAATCTTCCATGGAATACATAGGAACTATCTCTTCTACGTATCCTATTATTATGTCGGCCTTCTTTCTCTTTATGTTTTCTTCCATAGCTGCTATATTTACATGTAGCAGTTCGTCGTCGTCGTGTTTCATTTTCCTTTTGTATGAAATCATCGCGTTGTCATTAAAAATATTGCAAAATGCTGTAACAGCAGACAAAATAATACACTTGTCCTCCATCTTGCTGAGAATGGAATTATGGGAACTAAGCACTTCATACTCGAGTTGGAACGTCGTTGATGACGTCAAACTGTTGACTTCAACACCCAACACTCGCGTTGAAAATTGGAATGTCCCGTTTGCCGATTGTCATCGTCCAATACTCTACCTCCAGCAGTGGCGTGCCGTGACATTTGATAATAGGGAAGCTGTGTTTCTGTAAGAAGCCGACATCCAGGGGCAATCAGTCAATCACGCATCAGTGACGGTCTAGGGTCCATTCGTATCGTTTATTCGATAAGCCGGTAAAAACCGTAGACTTCTCTAAATGTATTTTTAATATCGCAATTACATTCCGAATCGCTAACCACGATATAAGGGCTACAATTAAAAATAAAATAATAAAAACTTACTCGGTGAAATAAAACGTGTGGTGGATATACCTGGTACAAAATATTCTTCAATTGTATCAATATACTTTTAAAGAAAATTATAATTAAATATAGCTTTGTGAAGAAACGTACATAAAAATAACATAATCTCAAAGAACGGAAACCAAATTATTTCATAACTTAAATGCTACTTGGACAATTTTTCGCTTAATTGGGAAGGTAGCAGAAAAGGAATTTAGCAATTTTTGATATATTTTAGGAATCTTCCGAAAATAATACTACGTTCACTAACGTGAAAGCCTAAACGGTTGGCGGAGAGAAAGCAATTTACTCTTTCGCTTGAATTGTTCAGTTTTTCCGAAGGGGTCAGCGTAGCGGGATGCCGTCTGAGGAGGATTGGAATTCGAGCTCCTGCCATTAGTACTGTTTGATGTAATGGCATAATTCACAACTAATTGCTAATATATAAACTAATGATTTTACAAGTCTAATTATCTAATTACAGTCGCTATTCGAAAGTAGTCGTATAATCTACTGAGAATTATTTTATCTTTTGCTGAATAAAACTCCATATTTTTAATGAAGAAATATTTAATAAAATTTATTTAGTAAATAAACTGATACAACAGCGGATCAATAAATAAATAAACAGCTGAGGAGCCATCCATATTGCTTTTAGCTGGCTATTTGTCATTCTTAAATCTAAAACTTTTAATTGCCATTTTCATACACATATATCCAAATATGTATATTATTAACGTCATATTAAGCATCATAAACAATACATTAATAATGAAGATAAAATGAAATATGTGGTATATACTGTTTAATTTAAGAATAAAGATAATACAGCACATAGCTGTAACGGACAACTTAGAGTAACTGACAATAAATAACCAAGTACAGTATAACATAACGCTGGATGATAAATTTAAACTAGAATGTTCACATTAAACACTTCCGATATGACCAGTGTTATTTTTACTATACTGTACTTTATATTATCTTAAAAATATAGCAAAACAATAACTTATAAGGTCTGTATAGACCCGAAGATTACATTCGTAATAGTTATTTGGAAATGCGCTCCTAATTACAAGATAAAAACAGTATAAATAAATATTATTGAATAATTTACTCTATTATGTATTATGATTCAGGGTCTGCCTATTATCTACAAGGGTATCAACAGATCGTGTTACGTTAAGCAACTTTCCTTAGCCATATAGACTACTATTACTCCTTTCCGCCTTCTGATTTTTCTCCTTTGCGTTAAGAGGAAACGTCTACAGTTATTTCGAAACATTTTAATGATTGAACCTTGATAATTCTATATCGAGAAAATAAAACAATGAAGTTAATTTATAAATAACATATTACTTCTTTTTGATAAATTAAAATCTTCGTATCAATTCAAGAATGTCGATTATAACTAATGCCAACACAATAAAAGTTATTTGCTTTATTTCAGTTAATGTAAAAGCAGTTTTTTTCAACCGAGCCCGTTAATTTAAATTATACAAGACTGGACATCTTACAGTAATTTATATATTACTGTCATATAACTTTAGATTTTAAAATCACAGAGATTAGTTATATAAAACATATATGTTTGCAAATTTAGATATTAAATTTAAGTATTTAATCTGAATTTTAAAGTAACTCAATTATTATTTATTATTTCATTTGTTCTGTTTTTACGGAGTTAAAATCGAAAAATAAATCGTCGTTGTCAATTATTAACTTGGAATTTGGATATAGAACGTTACGATGTTACGGAAGCGTAACTAGGCAAAGTTGTCAAACTGTAGACCGCGAGCTGTTCGACGTGACAAAAGAGTTAATCATGTGTTAATAAGTCGTTTCCTTTATCACATGATTAGTGCAAAAAACGGATTCTTCTGCGAAAAGAAAAGCTACACGGAAACGCCTTAGAGACCTAGTCACGTGACTGAGTGACGTCGAAATCGGGTCACGTGACACGGTTTGTGCGCATCCGCCGTCCAGCGTACACCTTCACGGGTGACAACCGGTAAATAGTCCTAAGATTTTTCGTTTATAGCATTATATATACGCGTCGCCCGGAAAAATGTTATGCATTTTCTGGATGAATAATAAATATACATTTTTTTAATATAATATAATTTAAAAAATTCATATCCCCTTCAACTGCATAATTACCAATATCTCTGATCCAAAATCTTAGACGAAATTTTCTAGTTAAATAAAGCCGTACAAAGCAAAATTTCTAAACACGTGGATAGTGGCAATATCTGTATCGATCGCCATCTTGAATACTGTACGCAAGCGCCGAAATGTAATTAGGTTGCGCTTGTATGGTTGTGCAGTCGCGCGGCGAAAATGCTGCTTTTCTTTGCTGCGGTTCACCCTAGACATACATATGACTCCAATTAACTTTCCACCCCTTAAATCTTTCATATTTTGTAGCATCAATGCCCTAATGAAGGGGAGAAGACTTAGAATAGACCAAGGAAAAGGTGGATAAACAAAATATCTGAAGACCTAAAAGAAAGGACTGACGATGTAACAACGGTGTTTGCCAGACGAGTGATAAAAACGAGGTGGGTTGTTGGAACAACATTATTTATCATATATCACGTGGGTTTTGTAGCTACAAACTATGACGTGAGTTAGTGACGCGCTACCTCTTGACTATCTTCTATTAACTTTCATTGTGCACCCCTTTTTTACTACTACAACGCGAACAAAAAAACTGAGTTTACTTGCCTGTCTTTGTTAGGGCTCTTTCATACATACTATGGCCGACTGGTTCGACTGGTCCGACTCCAAGACGTGTTGCCATGGCAACAGTAGTAGGTCGACAGAGGGGTCGTTCCACTCAGACAAATTTAAACAGCAGTGGCGTGGCGTGCCGTGACATTTGATGATAGGCAAGCTGTGTTTCTGTAAGAAGCCGATTTCCAGGGGCAATAAGTTAATTCTTTAAATGTATTTTTAATAGATTACTTATCTGACGGGCACTTGGGCTGATTAGGGGGTACGGTATTTGAGAGATTTTCTTCCATAAATTTAACTAAATCTAGACTAATTTCATTCGAATATTTCCAAAACACGTATAATTTCTTGGAAATGATTGATATAAAATATGCCATGAACAAAAAATTGTCGGAATACTTATCGAGTGTACCCGTTCGAAGACGCCATTGTTTAAGCTTGTTTTCGTCGCGGAGCGTCACATCAGACGGCGGCCGCGTACGAAGCGTATCACGTGACACTTGTCGGTGCTATTAGTCATGTGACTACTCATCTACGACAGTGTTCCTGATAACTTATTCTTTTTGCGAAGTGTATAACTTATTCTGTTTGCACCTGTGTATATTTATGTTCTGAACTTTCAGAACATAAATATACACAGGTGAGTAAAATGTACTTTTGTATACGACTGTTGTGTTGCTTTAAAAGCGTCATTTGCAAACTTTCTAACGTTTACATTACTCCTTCCAAAATTTCAAAATGAAGTTTGTCTACGTAAATGCATGACTGCGGGAGAAATGTTACGATTTTGAATTAAGAGAAGTCAGCTGAATTCGAAGGGATCCATCATGTCTACATATAAAAACTGTCAAACAGACGTTAGTGAGACAGTTGATGGATGTAGGTAAAAATCGCAAACTTTTCTACCGGAGGACCGATTAACCGTAGTCACGTGATTTTTTAAATTAAAATAAGATTAAAAACTGCAGTCAATATAAACGATTCTTAATCCTGGATTACTATAACTAATTATAAATACAGTAATACAGTTGAGTCGATTGCCCTATTCGAATCGTTAAAATGGATAAATGAACAGTGATGGTTTATAACTTATAAGTTAATAGGATCAACGCAAATTTGAGTAAGGGGACCTCATGTGAAGTGTTGACTTCAGACGTTTTCTATCGGGAACTGAAGGAGAGGGGAGGAGTTGACCTTTAGTGGACGTCTGTTTATTTAATTAAATTTTATACAGTTTAAGCATGTTATTATATTTATTTCAAATTTTCTTGCTTTTTTTCTACTTATTGTATTTATTATCCGTGAAGTCGTAAAGGTTTAACGAGGGAGATTTATTGAACATAGTGTGGTGGAGGTAAGGAAATCTATCATGCCCCGGGAGCCACTCGCAGAGGGGCGCCAAATTGTCTCCATGACAAAAAAGGTTTGTTTCTGGAGAGGGAGGGGAGCGTCGATAAAGTGTCGTGTCTCGGCCGCCAGTTACGTTCGCGACGTCACTGTCCGCAGAGAGGAAAAACTTGGACAAACTGAAACAATGAGATAGAGGGTGTAAAAGTGTTAAGAAAAATGTATGTAATTTAGGGACAGCTCCTAAATGTCATATTTTTTATAAGTCAGAGCTGAACTTATTTTAATTACATATAACAGAAAAATACAATTAAATAAGAACTAGTCGAAATGGTTATTTTGTACGTTTTATATCATACGAATGGGGTGGGAGAATAATATATAAAAAATTTATTCAAATTTTGAATCCTTTTGAGTGAAGAAATGTGGTTCTAACAGAGTAAGAATTCAATATTTTATAACTAGAGAGGGTGACATGATGTATTCTGAGGTTTCATAACTAATAAACTGTCTTTTTTTACTTATTTATTTGAATGAAATGCTTCAGACTTGAATCAAGTTTGCGAATTTTTATAATAAAACAATCACAAGTAATGCAGATGAAATATTATTATTTTATAGGGATTTACAGGTTAAATGAAATTTTATGTTTTAGTTTAAATAATTTTTTATTTGTTCTTCTGTAAAATTTAACTTGTGTAATAACGTAACGTAAGTTTTTAATCGTTACAGATAAATACTTATGAAAATTCAATTTGAAGAAATAANAAACAGTTCTCTTAACTCGATTCGTTAAGCGTATTTTAATTATTAAATGAAATTAAATTTAATTATTAGAAAACAGAAGTTAAATCCCGCATCAGAGAAAAAATCGTTTTATTTATAAAAATTTTGTAAATCTGCATTCGACTGTTCTAAAATGTATGATTCCTCGGGTCTTTCGTGAAATTTTAGACTAAGAATTCCAAAATTAACATCTTAATTCTCGTGTTTTGTTTTACTACGTTTAGACAAACGCTGCCATCTTTTTTCGTTTTCGTGAGCTTTGGCCAATAATTTGTTAATGCAGGTGTATTCGGAGTTAATATTTACTTCGTTTGAGTTAGAAGTTCCGACTCTCTGTGACTTTCCTACAAAACAGTTCCCGTTTGGTCTATCATTATATTTTTCTGCAGTGATTTTCTTCTTTGAAATTGATTTCGCTTCAATAGCAGAATTCACGTCATTTACAAGGACTAGAAAGACTAATTTATTCTCAATTTCTTTGCTTCTAGCCATTTTTTCAACTATTGTACGTTGTCCTGCAATCTCATCTTGTGTTTGTTCGTTTGGGTCATTCTCCTCCTTTGTCTTTGCTCTTTTCTTATTTGCAGGATCTGTCGACACTTTCTTTCTTTTATTACTCCTTCGGCCTGCCATTATTTATAGACTACAATACGGGTAATGACGATTATTAATGTAATTCTGTTGAACGTAATAAACAACGACAAAGGAAATTGTTGAATAAGAATTGAAATTCTTTGTTGCCATTGTTTCAATAGTTCCTTAATTTACTTTTTGCTTATTTTGATGGACTTTTTTCTAAAATTAGATATAATTTTCAAATTCCTTACTAAACTAATATAAAATAAGAATAAATTAGAAATAATATAAAATTGATGTTTACGTTTAATTGTTTCGAAAGATTCATCGATCTCATCACTCTCATCAATGGCTGGGTAATTAAAGCCAATTGAACACTTATCGCGAATTTGTGTCTGATTGCAAGAAAAACTTTTTACAACACAAACTCGAGTTCATGTCACCCGAATTGATTTCAATTTCGGTTTATTTGTTTACAGAACGCCATTCGTGGGTGATCTGCATATGGAATGGCTCACTGGAGGATTTTCCATGGGAAGTTGGTACCTATTTACATGGTAATTAAGAAAANTCATCACTCTCATCAATGGCTGGGCAATTAAAGCCAATTGAACACTGATCGCGAATTTGTGTCTGATTGCAAGAAAAACTTTTTACAACACACACTCGAGTTCATGTCACCCGAATTGATTTCAATTTCGGTTTATTTGTTTACAGAACGCCATTCGTGGGTGACCTGCAGATGGGATGGCTCACTGGAGGATTTTCCATGGGAAGTTGGTTCCTATTTACATGGTAATTAATAAAAGTAATCGCAATACACTTTAATCGTGTTTGGGATAATAAGGATAACTTAAAATTACTTTGAGTTTAGCCAATAATATTTTTGGTGAAAACAAAAATGACACATAATCACGATAAAAATAATACATCTACCAGAAAAATTGTTTTTTTTTAAAACTTCTGTAATGTAGACTACGTTTTATTTGATAAAATATTGTACTTTGTAGTCCATTCATTTGCTTTCACTAAAAAAATATCATAATTTGTCATTCTTAACGGATAAATTTACTAGTATATGAAGTACAGTACTTGACAGTAACTTCAACGCAAAAGAGTACGCATTAAGGTTGAAGAATGTCGAAAAATTGATAAACTGATGAATAAATGTTTTATTGTAATATAAAAAAACTATAATAAAATAATAGAAATTGATATTACATTTTAATTTTAGTGAAGCAAAACACAATTTTAAATCTTGATTTATATCAAGATAAATACAGTATAGAAAATTTTTATTTTAATTATGTGTAATTTATTCTAATTTTTTTAGTTTAAAAACGAATGGAGTAATTATATCTAATTTTCAGAACGAGTTGTCCAAAATAAGCATAAAATAAATTAAGAAACTATCGAGACAATGTCAAGAAAGAATTTCAATTCTTATTCAACAATTTCCTTTNGTTTCTCTCTTCGCGAAAGTTTTAAACCATTTCTCAAATCGTTACGTCATTCCAAATTATCCGTCGGAAATTCCGAATATTTCTCAGAGACGTCAAACGATAGATATTTTAACTATTTTTTCTTAGCGTTAAGTAGGAATATTTTAGTAACTTCTCCACAGATGGCGCTAGTCGTCTATTAAACGGAACTGCGGCCGAAGAAGGACGGTCCGTCGTTATATTTGTAACGCTTTTGTATTTTATTCGAAAACCAGCAGTTGAGCCCGGCGTTGCTCGGGCAAAAAAACAACAAAGATTAAGATTATTAGGTTATTTCGTACTTATAATCCTCCTTGCTTGCCGCCCTCTGGCGGCGAAGTTAGGCGTCAGCTACGTTGGCTATTTCGCCCCGTGTAGTTGTTTTTCAGGTATGTGAGTGGAAAAAATAGATGGCGATCTCGAGTTGAAGAACTTGAAAGGTCTAGAACAGGGGTGGCCAAGCTTCTTGATAGTCCGAGCCATTTTTCAAAATTTGAAATTTTTCGCGAGCCGCAATTAAATACGTATTAAAAAGGTATGCNTTTTCAGAACGAGTTGTCCAAAATAAGCATAAAATAAATTAAGAAACTATCGAGACAATGTCAAGAAAGAATTTCAATTCTTATTCAACAATTTCCTTTGTCGTTGTTTATAACATTCAACAGAGTTTCGTGCAGTAATCGTCGTTTCACATAGACTATTCTGCAATAAATGGCTGGGAAAAAAAATAATAAAAGAAAGGAAGTTTCAGCACAACCTGCAAATCAAAAAAGAGCAAAAACAGAGGAAGAGAATGTAGAAGAACAAATCGAAAAAGAAGAAATTGCTATAGGATGTCCAACAATCGAAGAAATAGAGACTGTAAAAAAAATAGAAAATAAACTAGCTTTAGTATTTTTTCGAAACGACGAGGATTCTGCCGATGAAGCAAAATTCGCTTCAAAGCAGAAGAAAATGCCAGAAAAATATAGTAACAGGCCTGTTGTGAACTATTTTGTAGGAAAGTCAAAAAGAGTCGGACATATGAAATCAAACGGTGATACAAACACCGAATACACTGGAATTAACAATTTCTTAGCCGAAACTCATTTAAAGACATTGCAGCGTTTATCTAAACGAGGCAAAAGAAAACGCCAGAACTAAGTTATTTTTTGGAATACTTAAAATTGCATGAAAAATCTCGAGAGAATAATTTCGTTTACAATCTTTGAATGAAAATTTACAAAATTTCTATAAATAAAACAATTGTTTTCCTGTTCTCTGGTTTCACTTTTGTTTCCTAATAATTAATTTAATTTGATGTAATAATTTAAATATGCTCAACAAATTCAATTAAGAAAAGTGTTTATTCTCGAACAAACCGTTTTCCGAAAATTTCTTTTGATTTTTTTTGAATCTCTGAAAAAGAGAGGCTAACACCTTTAGGCATTAGAAAGAAAATCTTTTAAAACTCGTAATAGAAAGAAATGTCAGGATTCAATTCTGATGATAATAGTAGAAGGCAAGCTAGGAAGTACGAGAGGTAGTATATGGATAAGATCCACAATAACGTATATAAACAATGAAATTGTTAGATATCAAGACAATGATCACGAACTATAGATTATTGTTTGTTCGAAGTGCAAAACTGTTTAAAAATTTAGCAACGAGATGCTCAACTTTTTTGGCAAGATTTGATGGATTCATCTGTTGTCATATTTTATTTTAAAACATTAACTTATATATTTTCAACTATTACTAAAAGACAAAAAGCTTAATTTTAAGAGTAAAGATGGGTTTTATAAAAAAATTTTAAATTCTAATAACAAGTAAAATCTTCATGAAATTTGTATGTACCTGAGATATTACACACTACACACAAGTCCATAAATTCTGAATTTTAGATTGACATAAGCTAATACACAACTCCGTTCAATTTAATAGTAGTGCAGTTTAATATTTTACGAATTTTCTGAATCATACACATTATATGCTTTCGCAATAATTGTTATATTATATTTTAAAATGATTTGAAAAATATCATAACGAGCAATTATATATTGTGACATCGTCATAATGCTAAAGCTTCATTTTGAGGGTAGGAATGAGTTTTATAAAAAAAAATGAAATGTAAAGAAGTTAATAACAAGTAAATTCGTTATTAAGTCTGGCC
>NW_019384960.1:73166-76341 GCF_000671375.1 Centruroides sculpturatus | reverse complement strand
GTGTAGGTGGGTGCCAGGCTGTGAACGCTTTACGTATTTGTAAAATCTAAGTGACTCGTACAACATGGAATTCATATAAAACGGGATAATCAACAGTGTTATAGGGGGGTCGACTGTAAATCTGATAATAATATGAAAAATGAAATTCTTGTGCTTAATCGGAAGAATTTTGCATCTATTATTGTATTAATTCATTTAATTTCAATTCTTTGCTTAGAATTTTTTTATAATAAAAGTACTTTGTAAATTCCAATACAGGATTGTAAGAAAAAGGAAATAAAAGAGGAGAAATGTGACATTACATTCTGATTTTATGCAATTTTTAAAGTGTTTTGAATAGATTGAATTTTAAAGTAAAAACTGGAGATTGTCCCGCAGATCAATACTAAGGTTTAATGGTAAGTAATACAAACTTCGAAATATTTTACACATTTTATAACTTAAATTTGTATATTAGTTTTCTTTTTAAATTATCGAAAGCGAGCGAAGATGATTATAACCATTTTATACAATTACACTGTAAATTTAGGTGTATTCTGTATTAAACAATAATCGTAATTTTATGAGTTTTTTTTTCAATTTTTGCTTACTTTTTCTCACGATGAAAGTCCGAAGGGTGCGAACATTGTTTAGTTCAGACTGATCCAGGGTTTTGTCGAGTCAGAATAGACCAGGCCTGAAATGAAAATGGCAGCCCTTGGATTTGTATAGGAATAAAATTATACTTTTGATACTCATCGAAAAACCGATGATGGTAAACAGTTGAATTATTTAAGTTTATATCTAGAGTTATTTGGTGCCTCAATCCCTTAACACTTCCATATCTGGTCTGGATTGTCATCTATTTAGCTCTGTTCTCGAAATTTTCAAACTGTAAATCAAATTTATTTTTAAATTTACATTTGTGTAAAAGAAACTTTTGCTTTTAATAGGCCTATATATACAGATATATACAGATGTGCCGGATATCTGTATCCGTATCCGTATCCGCGGATATCCGAGGAAAAAAAAAATCTGTATCCGTATCCGTTAAAGATCCGCTAAAAAGTAACAAATACGGATACGGATATACGGCACATCACTAGTCTTAAACCATAAAAACAGTAAAACATAAACTAAAGCTGGAAAATCATTCAAAAATCATAATTTTAAAAAGGATCCAACATATAAATGAAAATATAATCGTTAAATCTGTATTCGCAAAAGTTGTAAAGTTGTATTGTAAAGCAAAAGTTTCTTTGAATTGTAATTGATACTTTATCATTTATAGTAATCTATGTAACATACGTGACATAATGTAGTTAATTTTTATGTATTTCATAATTCTGATTGTATAATATTGAGTTCATGTAATTGATATCTATCTCACTGGTATTAATTTATGTAACATATGTGATGTATTTGTGATATGCACTTGCATAGTCGAACTGTAAATTTATTATTCTTAATAATTGATCGTGTTAATNCAGCCGTAAATAAAGTCAGAGAGTTTTTACTAAGTGTTCCAGGCTTTAGCTTTAATATTTTTGTAAAAAGGATTATTTCAGTTATAAAGAATAAATGGACAGGTGTTAGAAAGGAGACCATCCAGAGCCGTTCAAAGTGAAACTAAAATTTCCCTTTCAACAATAAGCAATTTTATTAATTTGCAAAACAGGATAGATTATTAACAGCAGCGAAATCAAAAAAGAAATATGAAATATGAGTGAATTGTATGCAAGTTAATGTAAACAATGTTCTATACAATGTAATAAAATGATCTGTAATTAAAATCATCTTTTTTCTGATAAAACGTGGAAACTCTAGTCTAAAACGTACAAGGAAACGTAAAGGAAACATAAAAATCTTTGTTAATTTCAAAACGATTGCACTGTTAAATCAAAATCCAAAATAGAAAACGACCGAAAGTCTGTTAACCGACATATATTTTCCTTATCACTTTAATGGAGGCTTTTCAAAAGTTTGTTTTTGGCTTCATTGCACATCCTGCAAGTTTAACACCATTTTAAAAAAAATATTTATAACAAAATAAAATTTGATAATTCTTCTGTCATAACTTGGCTTTCCTTAGTTAATCGTTTATTGTCTGCTTTTGTATGTTTATCTGCTGTTTTCTGATAAAATGGCTTTCGTTGGTAGAACTTCTTTAGTCTTTGTAAAATAATATCGTGCTAAAAATAGGCTTTATATGGAGCAGAAGTGCAGTTTCGTGGCAATTTCTCACTTGCCCATGAACATGTAATTGTTATCTATCATCAAATTTAAATCAGAAGATAAAATGCAATTGTAACTTAATAAATTTATTTTTATATTTTATTTATCTAATATATAATCGAGATGAGTTAATGATAATAATAATAAGCGCAGAGCCCAAACGGTTAGGAGTTGAAAGTTGAAATTTGATACACAGATAGGGAACATCACGAGAACGCACACTATAAGCCTGTACACACTAGGCGTTTTTCAACGCGCGTTTNTGTAATTGTTATCTATCATCAAATTTAAATCAGAAGATAAAATGCAATTGTAACTTAATAAATTTATTTTTATATTTTATTTATCTAATATATAATCGAGATGAATTAATGATAATAATAATAATACTGTAATAATAAGCGCAGAGCCCAAACGGTTAGGAGTTGAAAGTTGAAATTTGATACACAGATAGGGAACATCACGAGAACGCACACTAAGAGCCTGTACACACTAGGCGTTTTTCAACGCGCGTTATAAAGAACCAAGAGTTCTATGTAGGCGTACACACTCAAACGCGCGCTTTTGGCCAAGCGCGCGTTAAACGCGCGTTTATAGATTTTTGTTAAAACGCGCGTTTTGCAAGCGTTAGCCGAGCGCTTTGAGATATGTGTGCTGAAATGGAGAACGATCATTTCGATACTGATTTATTTATTGAAGAAAGCTAAAAGAGACCAACCATCGTCAAAGGATTTTATAGATATTTTAAAAGAATTAAAAAACTTGAATTTATTTTGTCTTAGTTTTGGATACAACGTCGCAAACATTTCATGCGTCAGTCTATCTCGTAATATTGGGTGCACCCAAAATTCTCTTTGCCTCTGCCGTCGTCTTTTATAGCGACGATAGAGGAGCCACACACAAGCAATCACTTCCACATCCATTTCCAAACCGAGCCAGTGCGCACGCTCCGCTAAACGCT
>NW_019384960.1:59443-71882 GCF_000671375.1 Centruroides sculpturatus | reverse complement strand
TCGTGCTGTTCGCACAGGCAGTCCGCTCGAGAAGAACCTGGCTATTACACGCGATCATAAAACTGACGTAACTACGCGGTAAGTCACAAACACCAACAAACAAAATGGAAGTTTTGGTTAGAAATAAATACTTTTTCTTGCCGTACATCTAATAATAGACAGATATTGTCGTCTCTCCACATGTCTTTTTTATTTCTCTGTCGATAGCCCGACACGTGTTCCGCAGCCATCTTGTATTTTCTCGCGCGCGTGGGTTTATGGGATCTCTCTTATGACTGGATCTAGTTTCGAGAACTCTCTCCAGTCGATCGCGATTGAACCTCGTTTCAGTCGAGATTGAAACGGTCGAGAGCGTTCGCACCACGGAACACTCTCCGACCCTAGTCACAATCTAGATCGAAATGCTCGGTACGAACGGGGTATAACAAGGATATGCGTTATATTTATTTTTCAAAGGCAATTGGTAGGTTCTGTTATCTCCTATTTGTAACACCTCTCCATTTATTCTTCATTACTGAAACAATCCTTTGTACAAAGGTATTAGTAAAAATCCTATGACTTTAGATACGTTCGCATAATCAACGAGTTAAAGGCGTTAGTAACGAATCGTTCTAAAAGTAGAAGTCTGGCTCAGTGTGTATGCTCTGCGGTGATGACGTTTCGAACGAAACTCTAACGAAGTTTACGAAGGAAAGAGTTACTTCACTTCGTTAAGAAAATGGCACCCGAAGATATCGATGTTTCTAAATCTACTCGAGTGTTTAAACTGTTAAAAAGTGAAAAGCCAGAAATAACTGTCCATCCGAAGAAATCTAAGAAAAATATTTTAGATAAGGCTGCACTAGCAACATTCGTATCTTCGATTTTAGAAACATTCATTTAGTTATAAATGAATCGTTCGAAAAGTCTAACGAAACAAGAATAACGATAACGTCATTCTAGTTTAACTCGTTCGACTTTACGAACGTACCAGGACTTTCGGACTGGACCAACACATTACAACATTTCGGGGAACGCGGACCAAACATTGACAACATTGTTCGATATATCACGCGTTTTCCATTATGACAATAAATCATTAATATTGTATTTTCAAAACTTATTTATATATTTTATTTAACACTGCTCGGATGCGAAAGACCAAACATAATTAGACGACGAGAAGAGATTTTTTAAGCTTTGACCCCTAAAATGGACGGGTCTATTTCCTAAGTTCGGATTAGGTACACAGCAGGGTGCAGNGACCAAAGGCAAAATTGGGGCTGATAAGAGGAAACATTGCGTTTAATGGTTTCCAGATGATGAGAACAATGTACAGTAAGGGCACAAAGTGTGAGATTCATAGAAAAGTTTTCCTAAGAATATTTCCAATCCTTTTCTCACACAAGAGAAAATGGGTTAGGGGGCGTTGGGTATAACTTTATGGAACAAAGGGGGCGGTGGATCGAAAAAGTTTGAGAATCACTGCGTTAGAGGTTGAAAAACACTGTTTTAACTCCAAGAAAAAAATCATTGCAGCGCTCGTTCACAACATCACGTGACTCAGTGAACGTCGCGCATTGCCTCACGGGAAATTTGTTTAAAAAATGGCGGATATATTTAACATCGAGGGTTACCAGTGATAGTAAATAAACAAATTAAACTATTTTAAAGTATTTATAGGATGTTTAATAACACTAAATAATCTTTTTTTAATTAGCGTGTTGTCTCCTACCGTACGACAGGGCTACCTCATACTTTTGTCGAGGGAAGTAGTGGCTTATGTAAATTCGAAAGCAGCGGCAAAAATTAATTTTTAGAAAATTTACAAGTGTATTACGCTGTTGATGGTAGAAGATGCCGTGGAAGAACAAACCTACCTTAACATAAGCTATTATGAAGGCAAATATATGTAAATTCTATAGGCACTTCAGATCACTTGCTAAAAAATTGAATAATTAAATAATTTCTGGATTAAAATCGTTTGTTTCTTTACAATATTATTCGAAAATGCTTAAATAATCATTATTTTAATAAAATAAATCATAATTTTAACCCCAAACACAAAAAAATGAAGTGTTAAACCGATCTTCTACTCGCCACACTAGACGTAGCAAACGCTATTATCGACCGTCTAAAATTGCCGGTTGGCGGCGCTCGACCGTCCGCCGTTCACGTTTTGGATTGAATTCGACGGACGCAACCTCTCTAATAACATACAGGAACAAGAGGACTCCATCGTGCTATTATGTAAATTTATTATACATACAAACCAATTACATTATACATAACAATAATTATTATCATGTATCAATCTATATCCTCGCGTTTCTTTATGCAGCGCTCGAGAAGCGCTTTACAGCGAACAGACTGAAACTGGTTTCTAATTGGCCAACACTGCTCGTGATGTCATTTCGCTACATTCTCGCTGCATAAATAAACGCGGGGTATATATAACCCATTCAACGGGTGTCCATCAATCCGTCCCATAACCGTTTGATAACGGATACTAGAGGCGCCCCTATCGTGAGTCATATTTCAAACATTCAACTTAACAATTTTAATTCTTATTTAAATTAACAATATGAATTATTATTANCTGTAATTAATTGACGTCTGCCTACTTCTCCTCTTATAAATCATCCTTAAAGCAATTTGTTTCCAAGAAAAGAAGCAAGTAGACTAAAAGGAATTAAACATATCCAATATCTATATATATAACCCATTCAAAGTGTCTGTCTGTCCCGTAACCGTTTGATAACGGACACTAGAGGCATGATATACTATAACTGAAATATGACACTATCGTGTGTCATATTTCAAACATTCAAATTAACAATATGAATTATTATTATTCATTTGGCCCATAAATTATTATTTGGTCAATATAACAATATAAATATTTCAGTATATTTGTAATAGGAATTTATTATTTCAGGGGCTTATATCTCGCGAAGAATCGCGAGTAGGGTATGGTTCCTTTTCCTTTATTGTTCGCACAGGGGGCTACAGTTTGGGGGTCGCCACCTCTTCATTCGGAGGGTAAATCTTACAATTGGGACTTTAACAGAGCTGTACAGCATATTGATAGGAACAAAAAAGTCAAAGGAACCGTGCTTCATGGAAATTTGTAAACAACGCCCACTAGGGGGCGTCCCGGGCTACTAGTATAATATGATTTGTTTGTATGTACAGTATAATGAATTGTATTCGCTATTAAAATTTACTTTAAGTGAGAAATTTTTTATGGTTTTTACTTTCTGGTGAAATAAATGATTGATTAATCGTTCGCGTGAAAAAATGCAATCGACAAGTAAGAAAAAAGTGCAAAAACCTGGAGGTCAAGTAGGACTTGTGAGTTGTGACCAGCATTGTCTCGTCCTATCATCGATGTAACAGAACACTGATTTAATATAATATCCATTATTGAAAAATAAACATCCATGTTTGGGTTTGTTAATTTTTCACATACTTTGCTTTCTGCCCAGTACGTCAATTGGCAAAGCTTATAGCTTGGATATAACAACCCTCCTCGAGATTTGATGAATGTAAATGTCTTATCTGGTGCACCATATTCGGGTTTTGCTGTTAATATATTGTACAGTACATTCCTCACAACCGAGTGATGGCAGTAGATGATAAACAATGTAACTTCCTAAATAATGTAGAATAAACTTAAATGTTTCTGGTGCACAATAATCATGATCTAATAATTCACTATCACTAGTATCTCCATAGGACTGGATTACAAAGCAAATTTTATAAATGTTCTTTCAGTTGTTCTTAAACTGCCTTAAATGATTTTTTATGACTCTGAAGAAGTTTTTTAAAGTAATAAGGGAAGATCCGGGATCACTTTCAACTGATGCTCGTTTGGGAGGACGAACCAAACTGTACACGGTCATTAGTCTATACAGGTATAAAAGCTGTACTGTTGTAGGATGAGAATTGCTTCCACTTCTTTGTCTTATCATTCGAAAGAAAACAAAAGTTAAGAGTTTAATACAAAATTATATAATCATTACACTAAGTCAGTTTTGATTGATAAAAAATTATCATACAATTAATCTTAAAGTATTTATAAGGAAAGATGGGCCACAGAGAGATAACCCTCAGAGAATCACAGCGGGTCTCACAAACCCAGCTCAATCTTTAGTTAACATTTTTTTTAAATATAAAAATACTGAAAAAAATTTATGTTTTTGCAACTTTTCAGTCCGATCAACATGCGGTTTTTTTATTTGACTTTACTTAGACAAGATGTATTATCAAAAGCTTCCAGTTGAAAAATTTACCGGGAAACTCATTACTTCTAGATAGTGCGTATTCGCGGGAAAAATTAAACCAAAGTGTTTCAGTTTTGTAAGCAATTTTACCACAAATTGTTTCTATCAAAACACTTATCCGTTTTAAAAAACGTCAATAAACATGTGAATTAGAGCTAAATTGGAGCTGAAAAACGACGAAAATAGCGATTATCTAACATTTGTTTACAGTTTTACTTTGATTTACGTAGAGGGAGCGATTTTCTTATTGTAGTCAATTTTCCACCATGCAATTCTTAGAAAATGCTTACTCGTTCAAACAGAATCAAACAACTAGAAGTTAGCTAATTAGACCTTAAACGTTATGGAATAATATAAAGAAAAGAACGATAGCTAAGCGACACGATTGTGGCGTAGCTATTAAATTACATAAAAATCAGGGCTGTGGAGTCGCGTAAAAATCTACCGACTAGGCGGTTTAATGTCGAGATTTGTGCTGTCGTTTTGTCAATTTTATTTCATTTTAATAAATTTTCGTTTTATTTGTTAAAATGGTAGACTCATTTACTAGTTTACGGCCTTCACCTTATCGTCGACCCCAAATACTCTCCCTCCACTCGACCGACATTTGAGAGTCCCATTATCGTATTGAGAAACAGTTATCGTAAACTAACCATCCTGACAGTGAACAGGTTTAACGACCTGTTGTCCGTACAGGGAGGTACGACTGAACCTTACCTCCCCTGCGGTTCGCATATTGGTGTCACGGGAGTGGGATTTTTACGCTAAAAATTCCTAGAATCTCACATATCGGTTTTGCAGGAGTAGGGTTCGACTTCCTCGAGAAATCGATAAGGGAAAAAAGAGGCATATTCGATTAGGAGGTTGATTTGGAGTAGGATTAGATATTTTGGATTAGGAGGTAGATTTGGTGGTAATAGAAAAAAATGGAGCCTCAACCTCAATCTGCGGCTGGGCCAGGCAACCCAAATCCGAATCCGGCACCGAATTGGGAGGTCTAGGCGGTATAATCCCGTTGTTACCCGTATTTTCTGGAGAGGCAGGAGGCACCAGAGTAACAGATTTTTTCGATTCTTTTTCGGACGTTACCAAAGTAGCCGCTTGGTCAAAGGCACAGATGCTAGCGGTAGCAAAATTAAAACTAACGGGAATAGCACGTGAATTTGTCAGGAAGGATCATCGGATTAAAGCTGTAGATGAATTCGATGAATTCAAACGCTTGATGATAGAGCGATTTGAACGCGAACCTTTTCCTATCCGATTAAATAAATTTTATACTTGTCTTTAGAGACGGGAAGAAGATGTGCAAGCGTATGCCGCCCGTCTCCAGTCTCTAGCCATGGAGATAGTAATTACGCCAGAGCCGGGTGCAAATGCCGAGGAAACCGCTATTATACAAAGGGTCCAGACAAAAGAACTAAATGAACAATTGAAGGCGCAGTTCTTGAACGGAATTGATTTACGTATAAGGCAACGAACGATGTCACCGGGAGCCTGCTACGTTTGACGAGGCGCTAAAGGCCGCTATTAGTGAGGAAATGATAGAAAACCTCACCGCACATCTTCGAGGGATCGTGCCGACAGTTAGGGAAGGCGAGAGATCGACGGATTCTTCTCCTTCGTTAAACGATTTCCAGCAACTAACCTCAGCGATGGAAAAGCTTAAGGCTTCGAATGGATGGTTTAATCAGAGCCCCTCTCGAAACAATTTTAGGGATCTCGCATCCAATCAAAATCAACGAGGGAACTATAGTAACAGCACATATAATAACCCACCTTTCCGGCGCAGCGAATATCGTCAGATTAATCGTCGATCGGATTCCCCGAATAATCGACCTAACCTAAATCAGACACCGAATTTTCCTAATCGCCGAGGGAATTATAATAACAATATACGTGATATAGTCGTATTATCGTATTTATATTCAGAAAGTCCTGTATTTTCCTAATTATGCCAGAAAACTTAGCGACAGTCTTAGTTAAATTTTCGATGTGTCTATCAAATCTAAGTTTATCGTCTATCAAAACACCGAGATATTTTATGCAGTTAATTCTTTCTATCATCTTTTCATTTATTTCAATTTGAAGTTGTTCCATATAAACGATTTTATTTTTATTTACAAAGCAAGAACATTCTGTTTTATTTGCGTTTAGTTTTAACATATTTGAGCTGATGTAGTCAATTAATTTACAAAGGACGTTATTTAAGGATGATTGTCAAAACGAAAATCCGAAAAACTTGTTATAGATTTCCTTAGTGAAAGTTCGGTAAGGATAACCGAAATCTTTAATTAAATTAAATTGTAGCGAATGTTCCAGACAGGACCTTCATTACAATAATTAAAATAAAATTTGTTTATTTCTGATCGCGTATTCCCATTTTCCTATTTGCTATGTGTTAAAATGACTGCGTTTAACGCTGTTTCATTTGGCGCTTTGTCGTCTAGGGATGCATCCTAAGCGCTAAACGAGGTCTTATTGTATACTGTATATTAAAACGCATTNAAAGAATGAAGAGGTATACGACAATTAGATCAATTAGAATTTTTGTAAAAGAAAGGCTACAAATCGCTGATATAGTGAAAGCCTGCACGGACATTCTAGGAACACCTGAGAAGATAGAACAGGTATGTTTTAGACCTAGAAACATAGTTGAGATAGGACTAAAAACCGTCGAAGACAAAGAAAAACTGATCGGCCATTCAATAAAAATGGGTGAAAAGGAGTATATATGTGAGAGTCTAGAGGAGGACAAAATCATTGTAACAGCAAAATATGTACCTAATGAAGCCGACAAAGAGATCCTAGAAAAAGCTCTAACACCTTATGGAAAGGTTATCAAAGTTTTAGTTAACAGCATAACGTGTCACAATGTAAAAATTAAAACAGGAACCTATAGAGTGATACTAAAAACAAGAAAATTACTTCCTAACTACATTGAACTGCTAGGGAGTAAAATAGAATTAGTTTACGTAGGAATGAAGAAGCAATGCTGGAGATGTGGAAGTCTAAATCATGAAATTAAAGATTGTAGCACAAAGCTTTGTTACAGATGTAAAAGCCCGCACCATCTAGCAAAAGACTGTCCAAATTGTTACAACTGCAACCAGCAACATGAAAAAAACAAAAAGTGTCCAGAACCTACATTTTCTGAAATATGTAAGAAAGGCTCCAGAAGTAGGAGTAATGAAAAAAGAAGAGAAAAAAGTCTTGAACGACTCAAAAACAAAGAAGCAAGTCGAGACAAAGAAGAAAATATTACACAGGAAATAGAACAGATTAAACAAAGAGAGACAAAAGTAGACAATGAACAAGAGAATGTAGAACCCTCAGGGTCAAGGGTGGAGATAGAACAAACAATAGAGAAGGTGGAAGAGGTAAGAGAATTAGAACAACAACAACAAGACACAATGAAAGTACAAGAAGAAGAAATACAGGAAATAACAGAAAAGAATGAAAACAGAGCCAAAATGAGAAATAACTCTGAGAATGAAGAAAAAAGTGAGGAAGAGAAGGGTATGACTAAATCTAGTGAAAAACGGTTATCCATAAGCATGGATGCCAATATCACAGAGGTAGAAACAATCGAAGAAGCACAGAAGACGATAAGTAAAGCAACACAGAAGAAAACAAGAAAATGTAAAAAGGTACAATCAACACTAAAGAATTAACATTCAAGGACATCAATAAAATCAACCTAAGGACAATGAACATATCTGGTTTTAGAAGTGAGACAAAACAGTTTTACATTATGAATCTGCTCATGACCAACAATGTTGATGTGCTGATTCTGCAAGATACCAACACATGGGACTTCTACGACCTAAGGAACCTAAGGAAATTATTTGTACACTACAACATTTACACTTCCTTCGCGACGAGGAGAAGTACAGGTGTCATCACCATGATCAACAAAAGAATCAAAGTGGACGACTTCAAGACAGACTCTGAAGGGAGAGCACTTGCTATGGACATTCAGATAAGTAAAAGTCTTATTAGAATAATTAACATCTACGCACCTCCTGATTTGTCGGAGAGAAAAGTTTTCTTTAAAGATCTCGCGAAATTTCTAATAGGCGGTAGAGACATTATCTTGGGTGGAGACCTTAACTGCGTGCCATATCCCATCGATAAAAATGGGCCATTGCAATGCGATGGATCGCGTATCGTTTTAAGTAAAATGGTGGATGACTATAGTCTAATTGACGCCTATCGCACCATCCACCCTGACTCCCCAGGGTTTACGTGGGAAAAAAGAGAAATATTGGAGCATCTGGATCGCATATATATCTCAAAAAATATGGGAAAAATTATTAATATCAACAAATACTGGCTAAATAAAGACCAAAGGAGGATCTCGGATCACAAAATGGTCGAATTAGAAATAGAGATCAAGAAAAACCATAAAAGGAAAAATAAAATCAAAATCACTAAAGAAATACTCGATGATAGCTTTTTTGTAGAAAATACTAAACAGGTACTAGAAAAAGGAAAAGATTACATCACCTGGGAGGAATGGATTGAAACAAAGAATAAGTGCAGAGAAATATTAGAAAAAAGTTGGGAGAGAATAAAAAAGAGCAGATTCAACAAAATTAAAAAACTACAGAGAGAATTAACTAACTACATTATAGAAAACAAAGAAGACAAAGCAAGAAAAATAGAAAATGAAATTAGCAACGAAATAGAAAAGAAAAATAAGGAAAACTATATTAGATATAAGATGAACAAACACAATATCAAACGTGAGGCTGAAAAAGCTATCTTCGAAAAAAGAAATAAGATGAAAGAAAGCATAAAAATTGACAAGATTGTAGCAGACAACAAAGAAATCAAGGACAACAAAGAAATTCTAAGTAACTTTCAAAACTTCTACACTCGATTATTCAGTGATCCGGGATCTGATGACTCTGTCTGGGAAGAGGTAGTTAAAAATCTTCAACCGGTCAAGAAAAACAACGAAAACATTATTAATAAAGTAATCACTAAAGAAGAAATCAGTGACGCGATTCAGGCACTCCACACAAGGAGAGCACCAGGTAAGGATGATCTCAGTGCCGAATTCTACAGGTTTTTTAGCGAATGGCTAATTGACATCTTGTACAACTTATACAACACTAGTAAATTTGATGAATCCTTTGGAGTAGGAAAAATGATCCTCATAAACAAAAAGGAAAGCGAGAAGAAAGGTCTAGGTGATTTCAGACCAATCACGTTACTTAACATCGACTATAAAATTTATAGTATAATCATTTCTAAAAGACTCGAAAACCTATTCAAGAACCATGTGACCAATACACAAAGCTCGGGGATAAAGGATCGTACCATCCAAAACAATATCACGTTTCTCAGGGTGATCCAAGACCTTCATGTGGAGAGGAATAGTCCACTGTCCATCCTCTCAATCGACGTCAGCAAAGCGTTTGATACAGTCAATAGGACAATACTCTGGAAGTTTCTTGATAAATTTGGCTTAAATAAACTTGAGTTAGAAACGATACAAAAACTATATATAACACCGCGTACCTTTATTTACATCGAAAACAATAACTCTGATGAAATTGCTTGTGCTGCAGGGGTCAGGCAGGGCTGCCCAAGCTCTATGATCCTATTTACCATCTACATCGAGGTGCTTCTAAGCAGCATAAAGTTGGACAATAGGATTGATGCCATCCATGTTCCCGGCATTAAAGAAAAAATTAAATTTGTGTGTCATGCTGATGACATAAATTTTCTAATTGTCAATAGATACAGTCTAGAAAACATTCTAATAAAAATTAACGACTTCAGTCGCCTCACTGGAATGAAGATCAACGTAAACAAGTCCAAAATCATGGATGTGGTTGGGAGCATAGACTGCCAGCAATTTGATATAAAAAAAGCTGAAAGTATTACCTTAATACTTTCAGCTTTTCTCGGTGTCTGGATGGGAAAGGACAATAAAAACAAAAACGTAGAGGAAATGAAAAACAAAATCCTAGAAGCAATTGCAGACTGGCAAACAAACTGGCTGTATCTACCGGAAAGGGCGACCATTGTAAATAAAGTTATAATATCCCGTATTATCTATACCCTTTATATTTCGACCATCAACCTAGATAACGTCAAATTATTGGAAAAACCTATATACAATTATCTTTGGAACAGTAATTTTGAGCCGCTAAGCAGAAAAATAATGAGAAATGACGTCGATATGGGAGGATGGAAAATATGGAATTTAAAAGATCTCGAAACATCGTTACAAGTATCAATTATGATTAACGTTCTACGAAATAAAGACCATCCGTTGTTCTACTTACATCAGTTTATACTTGGCCCTATTTCTAAAAAACTCACGCATACCAAGGAGAACTTTCCTTTCCTAATCAGTAATAAGACAAAGTACAAAAAGTGGAGGGAGATAGTAGGCACCATAATCAATGACCACAGTAACCTCATTCAAAACAACAACAAGATACGTCCGAGAGATATCTACCGGATTCTACATAAGCAAGAAATTAACGACAACATGCGTAACAGCAATCTCAACTGGGCGGTGGTATGGCGAAACATCCATTCCCCTCCTTCCGAGTGGGTTGAGACTTCGTGGAGGATCATCCAGAAGATTGTAATAACTAAGCAATACCTGATTACTTATCACGGACGGAGCAATGGCCGTTGCCCGAGATGCAGGCAATGGGAAACCATCAAGCACCTTTTCTTCGAATGTAAGCTAGCTAAGTCCGTATGGTCGTGGGTGGCAAAAATGTGGAAAACCTGTCTGAATTGGACCCATATTAAGTATCAAACGTACTATTACATTAAAAACCAGAATAGTTATCTACTCAACTGGTTTATTGCGCTAGCAAAGAGAAGTATTTGGAAGATCAGGTGCAAATTAATGTATGATCATCAAAATTACAACGCGACCTGGACCATCCTCCAGATAAAACACGAAGCGAAACTCAAAATCAAAAGCGACATGGAAAGAATGACACAAGACGAAATAAATAAGCTGTACAATGGTTCTGAATGTATATTTAAAATCGTAAATAATGAAATACTATTTAATGATGAATGGTAGTCATGTTATTGACCTATTTCAATGCCATATAACGTTATGAACAAAACAATGCTAAATGTTTTATAACCTATTAATAACAAAATTGGCAGATGTACGGAAAATAGCAGATTAGACTTGATGTAACAAACTTAAAATGACAACGTCTGATAGAACACATGTAACGCTAATGTGCATATACTTTGGCGAGTTTTAATACAACTGTAAAATATATTAAATGGCAATTGTATACTCAGCTATAGACATGAGCTATCTATGTGTACTCACCTTAACCATGAACTCTAGAACAGAAAATATGTCACGTCGTGTCTTGTAATGTAGACTTGTTTAATGTTTGCTAAGTTTCGAGCTACGTAAACCGTAGCAATTATTGTCAGAAAAGGATAAATGTAAGTTATGATGTAATATATTTAAACAGGCCTTTGGCCCTGATGTAAATTTGTACAAACTTTAATAAAACTTTACTAAAGATTACCGTGGAGGGGAGCTTTACAACAAGCCTATGGGCAATTTTTGAAATCCCGCTTTACGCGGGATGTTTTATTAAGCAAAAAATAGTTCAGTTAATGTAGTGGCAGAATCTAACGACTTATATTATTGGTCATTTTCTTTTGACGGTTAACTACATCATAACTGTGACAGTGAGAAACCGAACAATTAGACACATGGAGTTGACAGCCTTATATGCGTTCGTGACTCGGTTTCATTCGTTTATAACTGTCGCTAGTCAAACGTCGTACTGTTCGCACAGGCAGTCCGCTCGAGAAGAACCTGGCTATTACACGCGATCATAAAACTGATGTAACTACGCGGTAAGTCACAAACACCAACAAACAAAATGGAAGTTTTGGTTAGAAATAAATACTTTTTCTTGCCGTACATCTAATAATAGACAGATATTGTCGTCTCTCCACATGTCTTTTTTATTTCTCTGTCGATAGCCCGACACGTGTTCCGCAGCCATCTTGTATTTTCTCGCGCGCGTGGGTTTATGGGATCTCTCTTATGACTGGATCTAGTTTCGAGAACTCTCTCCAGTCGATCGCGATTGAACCTCGTTTCAGTCGAGATTGAAACGGTCGAGAGCGTTCGCACCACGGAACACTCTCCGACC
>NW_019384960.1:46514-53290 GCF_000671375.1 Centruroides sculpturatus | reverse complement strand
ATCTGTAATTTATTTATTATTAATATCTACCTATTAATTAAATAAACGAATTACATATTATAATAAATCAGATATATATTAAAAAATTAATGTGAATGTAAAAACGTACGAAGACTGGCAATACTGTGGAGAGTTTGACAAACAAAGAAACCGTTAAAAACATGTAATAAAAATTCAAATAAAAATAATTTACGACAAATGTAATATACTAATACTTATATATATAAACGAATAAATAGTATATTATCAGATGGTACATTATTTAGACTTAAAATTAAATTAATTACATTCAAAAAATTGCCTTAAAAAACCAATATATCATCTTTCTCACATAAAAAAAAAATTAAATATATCACCTCTGACACTCTAAAAGCTAAAAAAATTAAATTATATAATATTAAGAAAGACTAATAGTAATATCTCTAGTATGAAAATTTAATATTCGACAAATTTCACGTCATCAGTAATATAATCATAAATCAACGTAGTCAGCTTTCACATGTCACAGGATTGTTCCATATAATGTGTTATAAATCGCGAAGATATATTAGTATACACATATAATATACATGAAAATGTAGAAAACAGAATTCTCTATTTAAATAGCATATAGCCGTACAAAAAATATGAAGTTTAAATGATTTTACTGCGATTTGATCGAACATGGTTTTACAAGTCATTAATGTAAACAACAAAAACGAATTTTTTTCGAAAAAAGTAAAAACTACAAGCGGATAAAAAATATACCAAACGAAACTACTAATCCTTGCATATTAACAATATTTTTTTTATATTTCTATTATAAAAATTTGATTTTATACGAATTTTTAAAATTATATAAGTATATTGGCCCGAATGACCTTCAACCTGCTATGAGTTCTACTGTCAAGTTGTATAGCAACTACCTGGCCGCTACCTGAAAACGTAAGGGTTAATATATATATTCCTATATGCATGGGAACAAACAATTAAAAGTCCATTGTTCTTTGTTTGAATGTTCTGTTTCTTATACTAAAACACCGTCTTTTTCTTTTCCCTGCATCTTTCTGCAATTTCGCGGCTCTTTTATATGTTATTTCTCCGAAAAAGCGGGGAATACGAAAATGGCGGCTTCATTCAAACAAATAACAATGGAATTTAAATCGTTGATTCATTAACAATTACCGAAAACGCTCATTGTTGCATATTGTTGTCGTACTAAGCACGGTATATTAATTAAATCTATTATATTCTAGAAACCAATTTACTGTTTGTAAGGAAAACTTCATTTCTGTTGAAGATGTACCGAGTGCAGGAATTTTATACTCTTTTTAACGAAGTTAATGCTTTGATAATTTATTAAACTTATTGCATGAGCCTTATGTATAAAGGATAAATCTTTTTTTATAAAAACGATTTAAACTTTGAAATATCTTTATATTATATTACTTGAAAACCATGTTTAAATCTTATCTGAAGTGATTTCTTAATAAGTGAGCAATTATTAAAACTTTGTTCTTTCAACGAAAGTTTGTTTCTTCAACGAAGAAGTTAGCATTTCTGTGTGTAAATAAACAACTCGCCCGGTTATACATTGTCAATATAATGAGTTCTGCTAATTTTCTGATTAACGTAGTTCATTACAAAAGAAAACTAATTATGAAATTCTATTTAATATTATCTTTATTTGAAAATTAGGAGTGTGAATAAGTTACATTAGATGAGCGCTTATGATGTTTGAGAGTCACTGTAAATAAATTAGCCAATGATTTTTTTTAGTAACACAAAACATATATAATACAAATCCATGTATAAACACCTCTCATTTTGATGAACTGTTTAGCTTGTAACGAAGATATGACGTTCACTGATTCTAACGAAAATTAGGAGTTTTCGATTGCAGAAATCATTCTCGGCACCGCAGAAAGAGTGATTCTACAAATTGACCTAATTATCCAAAGTGAATGCTATAAAAATTCTAATACATTGATATGTTTTATATTCGTCAACTAAACTTACTTAAATTATACTAATCGTGATTAAAAAAATGTTATTACAATAAAGAACCGTGCTTACATATTTTTCAATTTATAAAATCTTGTAGTTTCAGTAAAACTCATATACGTAATTATTTATTCATTTTTTATATTAAAAAAATCGATTACAACGGGGCGTTGAGACTTTCACTTGCGGAAAACCTCTGATGTAAAAGAATACATCCAAAGACAATTAAATGCCAAACTCTAAAAAACCAGTTTAATACAATAAATTTATTCCCACCACACGAAAACCATTATTGTAGTGCAGGGAATAAAATTGTTCTCCTCTACACGAAAATACCCTTCTTCGCTTGGGATGATTGATAAATAAGACGGTAAAAAGTTATAAGTAAAGTATTTCAGTAAAGGAAACACTTCGTTAAATGCTCGAGTTGCTGAATCTATGCAATCTATACACGCGTCACGAAAAATATACGCGAAACATCTCTTCTGAATCATTTTCAGTTCAGAATATTTCAGTCTTTCCAATTTTTCTTTGATAGTCGTATAAACACCTTTAAGTTCATAAATATAAACAGGAAAAGCATTCACATTCTCAACATGAAATAATGTGAGCCTGTATACATCAAGGTGGTCTGAGAAATCTAAGGAATATTGCAGTATTTCGTTTTCGAACGAATGTTCAGTTACGACTGAATATAATGCAATATCTTTGTAAAAGATGACGCATTTTGTTTGTTCGTCCGGTATATTCATTTTGTGGCATACATTCTCTATTTCCTTTATCAAATCTGACTTGTCACGAAGTATAGATTCGTTTCCACGTAGAATAAACGAATAATTAAAAACATTGAAATCTGGAATGTTTGGAAACATTAATATTTGTATTTCAGTTGTTTCGGTTGATGAGTACTCATGATGTTCCGGAAAAGGAAGTGTGACAGAGTTTCCTGGAATTAAAAACGTAATTGTTATTAACGATTAATAAATAATTTCAAACTTACATAGTACAGCTACTTACGATACAATAAATGCATAAAGTAAATATGATTTGGAATAGGAGGAAGTGTAATTTCTCCGAATTCGTTAAGACCATATGTAGACAGAACCGTAAGTTCAGGTTCATCTCCTAAAACGAACCAATTGTATTGAAAATTGTCGTCGAACCCAACGTAGGGACGTAGACTTTCCGATTCGTAGATTGCGGTGTTTATTACATTAAGAGGAATTTTCTGTTTAAATAAGTCAGAATATTTACAGCAAATGTAAATTTATTTACATAACGTAATTAATGAAAACTTATTTTACTGCAATTCAATTATTTTCAAAGTATTGTATTGTATAAATGTATTCAAGTTAATGTTTAAAAAACTTTTCAATTTCTTTTAAATTTTGAACTAACTTTCTACAAATAAATACAAAATATATCTATTTAATTGATATAATAATTTAAAATTTAAAATTAAGATTTCAACAAGTACGAAATTGAAAAGAATATTCAACAATCGACGTTCTATTAAACATTTTTTAAATCGGGAACATAATTACAACTTTAAATAACATAAAAGAATTTCGTAAAAATTATATTGGAGCCAAAAAACTATATTTTTACGCTATTTTCATAAAACACATAAAAACCTATATCCTTAAAAGAACAGTCGTACCGTTATTCTATAGACGAAATTGCAGTTTAATAGAGACAAATGAAAAAAACACCTCACGTAGAGAAACGAACTCTAAGGAAACACACAGCACTGAATCCATTGATGACTGAAAAATCTACAAATGTTTAGATTCAGAAAGAGAAAACTCACAGTTTTTAGCACCAATCATACAAACTCTACCAAAACTAAAAAGTAAAATTCGTCATTTCATTAAAATTTTCTAAACTGAATTCCGTAACTTAGAAATTATTTATATTAATCAATTTTGGAATTTTAAACGTTTGTAGCAATCATATAATCAAAGCATTTAATCAGCAAAATAATGTTATAATAATTACCCTTGTGATCATTGTTACTCTCTGATACATCATGTTCACGATGATATCTCTCCATAGAGTACATACTTGGCTGCATGCATCTAATTCTGTATCGTTCAAGTATTTAAATATATGAATCATTATTTCTGGCAATTTTACAATTAAAGTGCCACCTGGCGATATTGCATCTATTTCGGTTGTTTTTTCAAGTGCGGTTTCTGCCATTTTGGAAATTCTCTGTAAAGAAAAGAATAATTTATTAACTTATAAGTTTCGATTCGAACGAAACTTGGTGAACGTTTAGCTCTAAAAACAAACAGCTCCTTGTCCAAATAATATGACCCTTTTTTCAAACGTTTCCGATAAACGTGCCTGTGAAAATTGATTGTTTACTTTACGAGTCTTCTGAAGTGCCGCTTTTCGTAACGGTAACAGCCAAGTGCGTAGCATATTAGGCACTGGTGCTAAGCAATTCACGTACACAAGTAAAATTTTTTTTTTATTAACGGGTAACAAAATTATCTGTTATTTTACCGTATGATTGGCATTGTTATTACTATTATTATTCATCGCGTTTAAACTAAAAAACAGCACGAAACTTATTGAAAACATGTTTACAACATAAAATTACTCGATTCTCAGGTGATAGTTCACTAAGTCAATAATGTCCACGATAATGTATGCTTTGAAATGGAGAATAATGTTGTGCTTAACGTTTTAGATACACAGTTGAAAAGTTTGATAATTTTATTACTTTCAAAAAATATTTAAGCTGGGTGACGTCGGAAACGTCATCAACTACTGTTCCAATACGACCGTGTATATAGAAAAGTATATATTTAATATGATCATAAACGAAATTTAATTATGTACAAGTGATATAACAGATTGAATCATAGAAAATTAACATATATATCTCACATTATAGAAAACAACTATCCACTAAAGAACACTATAGAAAACAACACAATTATTGGCAATCACGCTAGAAAACCAACAATACCTATAACAGTTATAAGAAACTAGATTACACTCCGGTTATTTTTGAAAACATACAGAAAATATTAAAACCATACAATATTATTTTTGCTGGCACATTGAAAAAAAACAATCAAAACTTTCTTAAAAATCAGAAAATCAATCTATAGAAAGACGGATGTAATGTTTAATAATAATTTGGTATATATCTTCACTTGTAGTTGTTAACCAGGTTGTTATTACGTGAATCAAACTGGAAAAACATTAAAAATTAAAATAACAGGGCATATATAAGCTGTGACGTTTAATTATATTAATACAGCAGTCGCCATGTAATCGTGATGTTGCGAGATCTCATCGAACAGCGTCAAAATTGTATATAGTTATGCCATTATATGTTACAAGGACTACAGAGGGGCATAAGGCCCGAAATACCTTTTCGTTTAAACAATAGAAAATAAAATCTTTTTCATTAATTAAAAGTAGTGTTTTTTTATGGTAAGTTTTTGCGTAGCAAGTCTGATATTAAAATCCAAAGAACACACAATTAAGACGAGAGAATAAAAATCGTGACATCATATCTGGTTTAGCAAAACGAAGTCTCTGTAGATGTGTGACTGTTACGTCGGCAATGCCCAAGTCAGGATCGACATCACCTGCAGCGTTCGTGTTGCATGGCGCCAAGATCGTTACTTGGCGATATTTTTATTAAATGGCGATAAAAATTTTAGTCGTCCTATTTCGAAATTCGGCGTGAAATTGAATCACAAATCACACTTCGGAAAAATAAACAAAATGTTCAATTTCTGTACAATGGAAGTCCCGTGCACCACAAACCTAGCGATTTCCTGATGTCACGTCCCAAATTCGGGCAGAAATGTAGGAAGAGTCGTCGAAAAACGAAGACAGTTTTGTGCGTTTCCAGAGTAAAATGTTTTATCAAGTGACAGAAATTTTGGAACAACAACCAATTGATAATTACTACAATTATTGATAAAATACAAGAGTTTGACCTCTGACCCTATAATAAAAAGTAGAAATTACTGCATCTTGGCCTTTTGAAAATTATAAACTTTTAATATAATATTTGTCTTTGACCTGTAATTTCTGATCAAATAATGCACCTTTTTATACAATAAAAGTCTTAGTCCCTCTATTATTAGGAGTAAATAAAACTATACCAAAGGGAAAACGACAAAGTTTCAGAATCGACTGGGGCATATCTCATAAGCAACGACTATAGTATATTATGATGTATCACGTGACCGGACAACACCCAGAAATGTCACGTGACACTCTTCGTAAGCGTCTGCCGTACAATGTGCCGCTCCGCGACGAAAACAAGCTTAGGCAATAGTGGCTGGGACGGTATGATTTATTGTTTATAGCGTTTTTTAAATGAGTTTTTCCTCACATATTCTAGTGGATGAGCAGCCAAACTACTTACCTCCGACCCTGCGCCACGCTAGGGAGCAGCTAAATTGAGTTTGCTATCGTCTGTTTAGTATTATATATAAATTATATATAAATTAGGTACTGTACATATAATTATATATTAATTATATATAAATTAGGTACTGTATATATAATTATATATTAACTTAATTTATTGTAACTTTATTATAATTATATATATGCTTTCTGCCACCTGGCAACACGCTACGGAGATTTTAGGCTAGTAAGTTCAGTTTATTATCATCTGTACAGTATGTAAATTAGGTACCGTAAGTCTAATACAGCACTAATTTTATACATTTCTTGTGAAAGAAACACTTCTTATTCAACGGCCATAAAAATTATTTATATTAATGATGTCTCCAAAGGTCAAGTTATTTTTC
>NW_019384960.1:43030-46203 GCF_000671375.1 Centruroides sculpturatus | reverse complement strand
TACAGTCGACCCCCCTATAAGATATAGATACGTTCCAATTTATTAGGAATCCGATTTCTTACAAGTCGTTCCAATCACAGCCCGACACGTGTCAAGTTTACGGACTACGGCTGATTGAAAGGTTTTCTTCCATAAAATTAATCGATTCTACACTAATCCGACTCAACATTTCCAAAATACGTATATTTTTTCGTAGTTTTATAGGAATCGTAATTATAGGGACCGTAATTATAAGGGGGTCGACTGTAATTACAATCTACTCTTCCGGGCTTCGAGACACTGTTATGTATGGCTTAGAATTAGAGAACCAATTGTAACAAATTTAATGAATGACAAGGCAAAGACAAAGTTTAAATAACGTTACAGAACTTTAATATTACTTCTTTACATGATGATAATTTAAGACAGTTGACTTTATTCAGCTGGTCAACTGACGTAAATTATCATGTAAACAATTAAATATTAAATGAGTTGAATATGCAGTAAATCCGCAAAAAGTATAAACAAAAATTTCATTGCGTTTGTGGTATGAGTAATGAATTTATAATTAATGTTAACAGTAATGTTTTTTAGCTATATACTTAATGCATATTACAGAACGTTCAAATATTACTAATAATAGCACTTCCCTCAGTGGGAAAATATCAAATTTTAAATCCCTTTAAATTTTATTTCATTCGTGATTCCATATCTTAATCTTACAATAATAACTTTTTTTATAGAATAATTCATTTTTAAGTAAGAGGATATTCATAAATTTATTTCAATTTTACTCTTGACTAAGAATTTCGAACAAAGCATTTATAATTTACAATTCTGAATAGAAAACACAACTATTGTACCGGTATATTTTAAACCACACTCACTACATTCCATTTTATTTAACGTGTAACAAGTTCAACCACTTCGACAGTATGATAAACAAATGATTCGCACAGACTACATTCCATTATTAACCAATACTACTAATCAAAGACAAGACTCACGTGTAACTACGACCCGAAACTGACAAATCCAGCTGATTTCCATGACGTTCCGTTTACATGTTTCACGCGATATTTATTTTATTACCCCTAATCCCCTAAAGTTTTAATTTTATTATTTATAAACTGGAACATTGTTTGATTAATTATTGTATATAAAAAATAATTAAAACTCCCATTATATTGTAATCACAACTAGACTATGCTAAGTTTGAAAATGTTGTTTATATATAAGCTATATGTTAGGTTCAAAGACCGAAATCACTTGGTCAAATATCACGAAAGCCACGACGCGAATTTCGCTTTTTGGTCGTTTTGAGTTAGCCACAACGCGTTGTAGTCGTTTTTTTTTTTCGCTCAATGAGCGATTTCGGTCTTTAAGCCTAACATATATATATTAAAATTGCAAGAATATGTTAACCTAAACTGTAAAAAAAATTTTGTGTATAAAATGTTTATTAGTGTCTAAATTATCAAAGCATTCATGATAAGTGACTATAGGCCTGTATTTTTTTTCTGAAGATTCTACGGAAAGTGATTCAAACGTAAATAACGTTATAGGGTTTTTACAAAGTGTGTCAGGCTCTAATACCTTTGTAGAAAAGGTTCTTCAGTAATGAAGAATAAATGGGTAAGTGTTACAAACAAGAATCATCCATGGCCGTTCAAAGCGAAACTACAAATTCCCTTTACAATTGTAAGCAATTTTGCCAATTTGCGAAACAGGATAAAAATTATTAACAGCGGCGAAATCACAAAAGCAATATGAAAAGTAAGTGAATAGCATGTAACTTAATGTAAACAATGTTCTACACAATGTAATGAAATGATCTGTAGTGAAAATATCTTAATTTTTTCCTGATAAAAATCTGCCAACTCTATTCTATAATGTAAAAGAAAACATAAACGTAACATAAAGACCTATTTTAACTATTGAACACAAGACAGTGTTATTATTAAAACACTTAGCGTTTTTCCTCTTTATTCAGTTGATACGGGTACTTTTACACGTTTCGGGCGTATAGCCCCTCATTAGTCAACATTAAATATGCAATTAAACATTAAATGTTGACTGATGAGGGCTATACGCCCGAAACGTGTAAAAGTACCCGTATCAACTGAACAAAGAGGAAAAACGCCAAGTGTTTTAATAATAACACAGTCTTGTGTTCAATAGTTAATAAATACGAAAACACGGTTTCAAAAAACGGATAAAGACCTTTGTTAATTTTAAGACGATTGCGCTTTTAAATCCAAATCCATAATAAAAAATTACCAAAAATACGTTAACCGAGAGATGGTTCCCATATCATTTTAATGGAGGCTTTTTAAAGGTTTTTTATTTGGCTTCATTTCGCATCCTCAAGTATTTTATAAAAGCAGAACACCATTTTAAAAATAAAAGAATAGGCTGAGAAAGATCGATAAATTTTATTTATTTAATTCTGAGTTAGAGGGGAAGTCGTCTTACAAAAATTTGGATATTTATTACAATATACAGATGAAAACGTCGCCATGACTGTATGAGCAGTAAGCATTATCAATGTAAACAGGAGTAATATTTCTTCATAAGTTTGCATGGTAACGTGACGAACAGGGTGCTGATACAAAAATAGTTATGAGTTAGCCGAATTATTGGTTTACAGTTATGAACTAACGTTATACAGCGAGTTTAAATTACATACATACCAATAACAGTAAGGCCACAGAGTTGCAGGTTCAGACATTTCTACAAGATGCAGGGAGCGGTTACGAAGGAGGTGTGTTACCTTACACATCGAGAGTACAAGTGATGCAGCCAGATGTCATTGTTAATTTTATCTATTTCATTCTTTAATAGATGAGAGCCCATGTACAAATATAGATTGGGATCTAGGTAAATTATTTTTTAGATGTAACATTATAATTACAGAAATTGCCTTTTGCCTTAAGTATAGGCGAATTAAATTAATTAAAAACGTTATCTATATCTGTATCTATCTATCTATCTATCTATCTATCTATCTATCTATCTATCTATATATACAGTAGATCCCCCTATAAGACGGTAGATACGTTCCGTTCTTTATGAATCAATTTTGTAGGAATCATAGTTTACGGACTACGGCTGTTTGAAAGGTTTTCTTTCATAAAATTAATCGATTCTAGACTAATTCGACTCAACATTTCCAAAATACGTATATTTTTTTG
>NW_019384960.1:38758-40305 GCF_000671375.1 Centruroides sculpturatus | reverse complement strand
CATCATTCTAAAGACTTGGCAAGTCAGGTGGGACAACGGTTCTACTGGGAGGCTTACCCACTGCTTCCTTCCTTGCCCCACTGACAGCATGCTTCATCCAAGATATCCCACATTTCAGTTGACACAGCTCCTAACTGGTCACGGAAACCTGAACACGTACCTAAAAAGGTTTCTCAATAAAACGGACGGGCTCTGTGACTGCGATTTGAAGGAGGAGGAAGATCCTGAGCACATAATCTTCTTCTGCCCACACTACTCTACGCAACGCAAGGAGTTAATTCGTACCATCAAGGACAACGGCTTCCACTGGCCCTGTATGCTTAAGGACTTGATTTCTGACAAGAAAAACTTTTCAGCGATAAAAAGATTTGCTACAGGTATCAGGAAGCTCGACTAGTCCCACTCTGCAATCTATGATCACCCTCAACTGACCATCTAGAAGTTCATCGTCTCCTCTCTCTGTATGTGTCAACTGTGTAATCTAGAGTATATTGCTTTAATGGTTCATTCTGTAATAAATTGGATAAGCTGTTCTATATGTTCCGCGGTTTTATGTTTTACACCAAACAGCTTCATCTGTTTCCTCTGTTATTGTACTCCTGCTAACTGAAGTTAATTTGTTTAATAGCTTTGCTTGTAATCTGTTATACATGTTTACATTGTCGCGCCTTTTCATTTGTGTTGTACCCATCGGCTCATTCTGTATTGTTTATTGTCCACACTGTATTAATTTTCTTTTAAATATAGGCGATGCAAGGCGCCAATGGGTCCCATGACCCACCTTCCCTCACTTCCCACTATCCTATCACACTTACCCCCTCCTTCTGCCTTTCCATAATCTCAACTTCTTCTACCCTATCTCCACTTCCTTCTTACCACGGGCTATACCTCCGAGTTCGGCCCTGTCTCTTTCCTAACGCTGTCTTATAGGGGGGGTCGACTGTATATATAAAAATGGACATGTATGTCCCTATATTTCACTTTTCCGCCAAAACTACACATCGCACGTGAATGGTGTTTGTATGTGGTAGTAGCCCCAAGTCTCCGTTCGTGCACCAGGGTGGTTGCGTCTCGATAGCTATAAGGGTGCGGGAGATATGGGCTTGAAAGTGGTTGAAAGTGGCTTTCTATTTCGAATGTTTTGTTCGAATTTGTTCGAACAAATTTGAACAATATTCGAATTAAATTCGAACATAAAATTCGAATATTGGTTCGATTATAGAACGATCGTAAACGTTCCACAAACGTTGAAAATAGTTCGTTTGACTGGACGTGAACAGGAGACGTTCAGAAATAGAATCGGGACCAGGAAGTGTTAATATAAAGCGGCATGCAAGATTTACAGGGGGTCTTTTACGCTTTTGCGGGAAATCGAACATATTTTTATGCTCATGTAAAATTCTCTGGAAACGTCTGGAAACGGGAGATCTAATTCTTGCATTTTGTGAAAACGGGTAAGATTGGCTATAATGTAATTATCTTAATCTTCACTATCGTTACTTTTTGCCCACAAATAAAAACCCAGCGAAGCGGGTCCTTGCAGCTAG
>NW_019384960.1:35235-38036 GCF_000671375.1 Centruroides sculpturatus | reverse complement strand
TAACTTTCGTTATCATGGAATTATAACAAAACCTGCCAATTCAATATAAATGGAAAAAAAATATTATATGGAATTGAACGAAAATGAAAATTTGCTTGATAATTCAACTACGCTTGTTGGAGAACAATAAAAACACTACACTCAACAAGCCACCAATAAAACTCAACTGCCTAACCTATAACCAAAGTCTCCTTTTAATTTGTTTTTTAAAAAAAAAGCGCTTGACAAACTTGCCCCGCATGCCGAAGTTGCCCCGGTCTCCCCTACTCCTGTCTGCATTGGTAATGCTTACTGCTCATACAGTCATGGCGACGTATTCATCTTTATATTGTATAGCTTTAAGCATTGTTTTAAGTTTAATTTTAAATTTGTTTGTTTTTTACCTTGTATATTTTTTTAAGTATACTAGAACCTCTCGTTAATACTAACTGTACAGGGACCATTTTTCTATTGGAAAATAGTCCGAAATTCATTTTGGAATTTTCGGTTTTTATACTTATGTAATCATCTTATTGTATATCCCTTGTTATTTTATTAAATGTTTTTACTTTAATTCTTCGTTTGTGCCCATTATCATTGGTGTGATAAGCCCTCACTATAATCTGCCTGACGGTTATAGATATTGTAATTAATTTAATTATACATAGGGCTAAAAGCAATTTCTGTAATTATAATTGCTAGAATCTAACCTTAGAAGATTGATATATAACAAAGTAAAATTAGTAAGCAATAATTCTGCTATCATAATTAGGCTTTTTCCGATAGAAAACAATTTAACCTTACTGTAAATATTCTGTATGTCGCCATTCCAAAATCGGGCTTGACAATTTCAGTTTTTGTCACGGTAACTTTATTTTATTCATTCTAAATTCGAGAATTTAATAAATTTCAAAAAATTAAATATAAAAAAAGCAAACTTTATATTTCCGGAATGTGGTGAAAGTTATGATGTTCATTTATAACATAAATCGACAAACAACAGCATCTTTATATTTTTTAAATGCTTGAATGATGCTAATGTGTTAAAATTTAAAGTAAAAGATATTTTCAACCATACTTAAATCGCCAGATGGCCGAGGCGATAAAGACAACAGCTTGCTTTTCTGGATTCACAAGGGTTTAAGTTCAAGTCAGGAAACTGAGGAATTCTTCGAACTACTCTTTCATCATCCATTTGATTCATCCCATTGTAGGCCTTTCAGATCATTGCACTAAACCACTTCTAGACTAATTTTAAAGTTAATATGTTATATATCGATATATATTTTTGCGGTTCGGTATCTTTATCTGTAATTCGTATCTACAAAGGTTAAATTGTTACCATTATCTTTCATATTAAAAGTTTTACCATAGCTCTTCTAACAGAGCATATTTAATACAGTATTTCTACTAAAGTGCAATCATTTAAATAAGAAAGGTATGATCATTGTTCAAAATATCTCTTCATAACGAATTTCATAAAACGAAATTATTTCAAATAGGAAAATCTTTGAGAATCCTTAGGACGTCATCATGCTACTAACATCCCCATTCCCTGCCATAATTTGTCACAAAATTTTTACATATTCTCCAAGTGCAGGCGTCATATTTGAAGGACCCCAAAATATTACAGCTCAATGTAGGGTGCATTCTTTTATTCCTCCGCGTAATTCCACGCGCGCTGCATACAATTAAAAATTCTGTGGTACGCGTTGTTAGACGACAAAAACGGCTGTTTGTAGTAGTTTAAATTGAAAAGCAACATTTCGTCCATTTTTAGCTGATCATTGTCAATTCTTTTTAATATTTCTATCTAATTATGTTTTGTTATTGAAATCAAGCGAATTCATCCAAGTATTAATATGCTTGTGTTCAAGAGAGCGATTCATCTCTATACAAAATTCGCATTGTACAGGAATTCGCGAAATCCCTGTACAGTTATATAAGCTCGAGAATTGTCTTTCAATTAGTTTCTGCCGAACGTCTTCTTGATCATTCTTCATTATTTCACTTTCTGTCAATTGCCCAATTATTTTTTACTTTATTTAAACCTAATTTTTTACAATACGAATAAAAAATGTGCGAATTTATTAATTCGGTTTCAATTTCCATCTTTTGTTTTTTTAGTTGTGATAAATATTTTTGATTTAAAATTTTTCTCTGAAAATTAAATAAATCTTTATATATCAATAAAAATATTCCAAAAAGAATCGATGGAGTCAGATAATCTATTTTTTATATTACCGTACTGTACTAATCTTTAGTACACGGAAAACTACTAGTTTTCCATTCGTTTCTGACTTTTGGAGGCTTAATAAGTCCCGAGTCCGTAGACTGATATAAAAAATTAAAAAAGGTAAACAGGTTAACAAGGAAAATATAATTTTATTTTTATATAAATATATACTTCACCCCAAATGCATTTCGCCTGTCAAGGCCTCTTCAGTAGGGTTTCTGACTACTAGAGTGTACAATAGGAACAGCAGAAGGTATCTCAAACGACACATTTTTCTCCGTCGTAGACACAGAAGAAAACACATCTTTCTCACTGATACTATCGCGTTTACAATCTTTAAGTAACACAAACTCTTCCCAGCATTCCGCTGGTATCACCCCATTATTCAAATTCATTACATTACTTTGCATAATTATCGCGAAATGTTCTTTAAATTTTCTTTTTACAATATTTTTCTCTTTATGTATTATTTTTACATTATTAATATCTAATTGACAGTTGTTAACATGGCAATGCAAAAATACCGGGGATGTATTAATTTTATTTCGTACTGCTGCCAAGTGTTCCGACATCCTCACTTTTAGTT
>NW_019384960.1:0-30050 GCF_000671375.1 Centruroides sculpturatus | reverse complement strand
AGATATTAATAATGTAAAAATAATACATAAAGAGAAAAATATTGTAAAAAGAAAATTTAAAGAACATTTCGCGATAATTATGCAAAGTAATGTAATGAATTTGAATAATGGGGTGATACCAGCGGAATGCTGGGAAGAGTTTGTGTTTCTTAAAGATTGTAAACGCGATGGTATCAGTGAGAAAGATGTGTCTTCTTCTGTGTCTACGACGGAAAAAAATGTGTCGTCTGAGATACCTTCTGCTGTTCCTATTGTACACTCTAGTCGTCAGAAACCCTACTGAAGAGGCCTTGACAGGCGAAATGCATTTGGGGTGAAGTATATATTTATATAAAAATAAAATTATATTTTCCTTGTTAACCTGTTTACCTTTTTTAATTTTTTATATCAGTCTACGGACTCGGGACTTATTAAGCCTCCAAAAGTCAGAAACGAATGGAAAACTAGTAGTTTTCCGTGTACTAAAGATTAGTACAGTACGGTAATATAAAAAATAAATAAATCTTCTCTGAACTGTGATTTTTCTAAGGCTAATCGTTCATTTTCTAATACTAATTTTGAATTTTCTTCTGTCAAAATTTACAAACGTTCTAATTCATTTTGAATTTTTTTACGCGATTGATTTTCATATTTGGCTGAAACTGTTTCGTGCATTTAAATTTTTCTATTGATATCTTTTTCGCCTTTTCCTTTAATGAATTCTATTTCAAAATAACATCTTCTAAGTTCCTTATTCTTTTTTTGCCGATTTTTGTAGATTAAAGAACATTTCTTTGTGAATTACAAATGTGAATTAGTTACAATAAATAAGGGCTTATGATGTTTGTGAGTTACTTTAAATAAGTTAACAATTTTTTTTTCTTTTGTAAGACAAATAGAAATAAATACAACATTTATAAATATCGTCATTTTGATGATCTGTTTAGCTTGTGACAGGCGATGTCGCGCGCACTGATTTCAATGAAATTAAAAGGCGTCGTTTGCGTAAATGATTCCAGTTAGGCCTACCGCGAAAATATTGTATGATGCTATCAAAAATTGGGCTAATTATCCAAAGATTATTTCAAAAATTTGAGATATCGATATATTTTACATTAATTAACTAAAATTACTTCAATTATATTAATCGCGATTAGAAAATTGGTATTAGAATAAAGAACCGTAATTTCATACTCTGCAGTTTATAGAATTTTATGGTCACAGTAAAACTCATACGTAGTTATTTACCCATTTTTAATAAGAAAAATGATTATAACGGACCATTGAAAAGTACTGAGACATTCGGTGTGGACCACGTGCAGATAGAATTGGAACCTCTGGTGTAGAACAATACTCTGAATCAAAGACAATTAAATGCCCAATTCTAACAAAACAAGTTTAATACAATAAATTTATTCCCATCACACGAAAACAATTAATGAAGTGCAGGGAATAAAATCGTCCTCCTCTACATGAAAAAACAGTTTTTTCCTTGGAATGATTGATAAATACAAGGGTAAAAAGTTATATAAAACGTAGTTCATTAGATGAAACACTTCTCTAAATGCTCGAGTTTCTGTATCGATGCACTCTATACACGCTTCATGGAAAATATACGCGAATCATTTCTTCTCTACCATTTTGAGTACAGAATGTTTCAGCCTTTCCAATTTCTCTTTGATTGTCTTATAACCAGATTTAAATTCATAAATATAAACAGAAAAAGCATTCACTCTCTCTCCATAAAATATTGTTAGCCTGCCCACATCTCTGTGAATTGAAAAGTTTATAAAAGGTTTAGTTTTGTCTTCGTACGAATACGCTGCAAAATCTTTGTAGAAGATGACACATTTCATTTCTTTGTCCGGGATATTCATTTTGTGGCATACATTCTTTATTTCCTTCTTTAAATCTGACTTGTCATAAAATATAGATTCGTTTCCAAAGAATGCGAACGGATAATTAAAAATATTGAAGCCTGTAATGTTTGGAAACATTGATATTTGTATTTCGGTTGTTTCTTCTATTGATGAGAACTTATATTTTACAGGAAAAATGTGTGTGTCAGCATTTCCTGGAATCAAAGACGTAATCGTTATTAACGATTAATAAATAATTTCAAACTTACATACTACAGCTACTTACTACACAATGCATGCGTAAATTCCATATATTTACGACTTGAAGAAGAATCACGTGTATACATAGATTCCACGCTTTCATTACGATTATAAGTAGAGTGAATCTTACGTTCAGGTTCATCTCCGAAAACGAACCAATTGTATTGAAAATGTTCGTCGAACCCAAAGTAGGGACGTAGTTTTTCCGATTCGCAGACTACGGAGTTTATTGCAATCAGAGGAATTTTCTGTTTAAATAAATCAGAATATTTACAGTAAATGTAAATTTATTTAGAGAATGTAATTAATGAAAAATTATTTTACTTCAATTCAATAATTCTAAAAGTGTCTTTGTATAAATGTATTCAAGTAAGTGTCTAGAAAGATTCTGCATTTCGTGATAAGTTTTGAACTAATTTTTCTACAAATGAATACACACTAAATATGTTTAATTGATAAGATTTCAAAGTCGAAAATGTAAAGCATTACTTCAGGGTTCAAAAGAAAACTTTCAAACTTAATACTTGGACGAATACGAAATTAAAAAGAATAATCAATTGTCGACGTTTCTTTAAACATTTTCAAAATGTGTAGCATTATTACAACTTTAAAAAACAAAAAAAAGGCTGTCTTGAAAATTATATATGGAGGCCAAAAAAAAATTATACATTCAGTCATTCTATGACAATTGTACAGTACAAACAATAGAAACCTTAAGCATAAATTACAGGAAAGCATTCGACTGTATCCTATCCTACATTTACGGTTCTTAGATACATTACACAAATACAAAATGTCCAAACAGTTATTACACATCTGGAATAAGCAATAAAACACTAGAGAAAGATATTACATCTGATTTCTTATACGTACAGTACGTTAAACAATTCAAGACGAAGTATTTTTCAAACAGATTGTTTTAATTTATTCTGGTTTTGTGCTGTTAAACTTATTATATATTTTTTGTCATTTGCATTGACTACATAAAACCACACATCCTCAGATAAATAGTCTAAATCTCCACCTTTACTCTATTGACGAAATTGATGTTTAATGTAGGTAAACGAAATACCATCTCACGTAGAGAAACGAATTCTGAGGAAAGACACAGCACTGAATCCATCGATGACTGAGAAATCTACAAATGTGTAGATTCAGAAAGACAAAACTCACATTTTTACGTACAAATCATACAAACTCTAACAAAATCAGAAAGTAAAATTCGCCATTTCAGTAATTAATATTTTTTAAACTAAATTCCTTAACTTTGAAATTATTGATGTTAAACGATTTTGAAATTTTGACCGTTTGTAGCAATTATATAATCATAGGATTTAATTAACAAAATAATGTTATAATAATTACCCTGGTGATCATTATTACTCGGTGAAACAATATGTGTTCGATGATATCTTTCCATAGAGTACACACTTGGCTGCATGCATCTAATTCTGCATCGTTCAAGTATTGAAATATATTAATCATTATTTCTGGCAATTCTGTGACTAAAGTGCAACCACGTGGCGACATTGCACATATTTCTGTTGTTTTTTCAAGTGTGATTTCTTCCATTTTGGCAACTGTCTGTAAAGAAAAAAATTATTAACTCTTCGTACTATTTCTGTTAATTTTAGTGAATCTCGTGACTGTTGAATATTGTCAATTTTACATTGGTTGCTTATTCTGTATTGCTACAAAATAAGAATAAATTACAAATAAAATAATAATATAATATTTTAAAAATTAAACATAGATCGAAAGAAATTTGTCCTTCGACCTAGTAACGAAGTTTATTAATCGACTGGTTTTTCGTGGATATAACGAACTAGTTTGGTGTATTGCTGTGTTGTTAACTGTAATGATGAGTAAGAAATAATCAGTTGGTAACGTGACTTTTAATTTCGAGGCGAACAATTAGATATAACGATAAATTAATCGGTAATGACGTGGAAAGAAATTCGTTCGAACAACGATCGCGCGGCGATTGACTCTACGTCATTGTTAGTTACACCCCTTCGAAGTAAATTAGCGATTACTTCGAAGTCTCTCGGATCAAACACGTTAACTTTTCGGGTGGAACACGCTCTATAATAAGTCTAGCACGTGTTTGTACTTTGTCTGGTTTCGGCAATTACTTGGCTACGCTGGAATTACGAAACAGAAAGCTGTTTGATAGAGTTTTATAGGTGTAAGAATATAACAATTCAATCGATTTTATTGTAATTATAACGTTATGAATATGACGATATCCATTCCATTTCCATCTAATTATTAAATTTCTGTCAAATAGGCAAAAATGGAAGCAGCCGAAGCTAACGTCAACAAATCGTCGTCATCGCTCGTCGCCATTTCACCAACTACTTAGTGATGTGCCTGATCGTTAAAAATGTATATCCGCGGATGCGGATACGGATCATTAGAGTCTAGATCCGCGGATACGGATACGGATCTCAACTTTCGTACTCAGTCGGCGCCGGTGCGTGTGACCTTGGACCGATAGTCGACTCTGCGTTAATAACGCGACGTGTTTTGACTTGCACTGCGCGTGTTTTTGTTTATAGTGTAAAAATGTGCTACATTAGAATTCACCGCAAAGAAAGACAGGATGAAGTAAAAAAAGTTGAAATAATTTTCCAATTAAGCTATTTCGCGTCTTTAAACAGATTCCAACTTCACGGTACAAACAGTAGCATCGAAATTACAGCGAAAATTGTTCGCTGTATCCAAAGCACGCGTACAATACAGATCCCGATCGCGACAATATAACCCGGAACCTTAAACACTAACTTAACACTAATAGCAGAAAAAGGGATGGAATTAAGAAGACAGAAAAAATGGTAGATAAGATGGAAATAGAGATATCTGGGGGTTTTGTTCCTTTTTTCGGCTTGTTTCTTTATGCGTACTGTTCGGTGGGATAAAACACGTCCTTCTCCTATAACTGGCCAGTTCTCTTCTTCAATAATTACGATTTTTCCTTCCACAGTCGTCAATACGACCTTATAACAGGAACTTTTTTCTGAACTTATTTATGAACTCTGCGGTCATTGAAAATACGACTCCCAGTATTCTCACCTCGTCCGTACACTCTGCAGTCCAGTTTAAAAATGACCTGCTACGTCACTTCTCTTTTTTCTCCAACTCCTGCTTACACCTTTGCTCTTCAAATTTCTAGGAACTGCTCATCCCATCCAAGGGACAGGGAATAGATAAGAAAGTTCTAGAAGAAAATAGAATAGAACAAAGGGTAGAAAGAAGAAACGAAACTAAACTAAACTAAAATTAATATTTACAAAAATATAGAGAACCTCCACAATAATTTAGTGCAGTGTTTCCCAACCTTTTTTGTGCTATGCCCCACCTAAGCCTTTCTAAAATTCTTATGTCTCCCTAACATATACAGCGGCTATACGGTTAACTTAAACTCTGGACAAGTCCATTTTCGAATTGCCCTCCGTAGCAATCCAATTGCCCCCTGTGGGACGTGGACCCCACGTTGGGAAACACTGGTTTATGGCTAGTGTGACACGAGATAGCGTAGATTACGTTTGTGTTTTTGGAGAGTGTTGAGTTAAATTAAAATAAAAACAATGTCGACAAAAAAGTTTAGTAGTGTAATATGGAAATATATTTTACGATAGTAAACGACGAATGTGCTATTGCTACCTATAATAATATATAAGATGTATTTTTGGTGCAATAAAGTGTTATCTATCTATCTATCCAGTAATTTATGGCCTTTTTTAATGAAATAAAACATTTTTTTTAAATACTCAAAAAACTTTTATTATTTAGACTGGTCACTACACAGCAAATCAGTAAAACTTCTTACACGTTTAGGTAGTAAACTTAACTTTGGTTCGGTTTAACACTTGAGATAGAGATAATTAACTTTAAATGTTTAGTTAGATTATAATTATGATGTAATTGTGAGATTTGGAATTTTTGTGACGGGAAATATCGCTTGTTTATTAACAAAAATGTTAATTAATTAAAACTTTTGTTTATGTAACGCCCTAGTAGAAAAAACGATCTTGCCCGGGATTGTGTAAACTTTCTGGTCTTAAGTAGCAACATCCATTGTTCTTTGCAGAACTTGCATCTCATCTTGCAAAAAGGTTGATAGTTAGCATCTAAATGTCGTCATTTGTTGTAGATCCTAGGAACACCTATAACCCCTAACCTATGTACTGTACTGTACAGTACATCCGATCACGTGGTGGAAATTCCCCACTAAAACCTATAAAAGATCGTTCTTACTCCCTCTCAGGGGAGTCACTTAAGATAAGTCGGACGGTGACATCGACCCTGATCCTCCGAACTGAGAAAATTTCCGATCTCCGAAGATCTATCCCCGATCAGCGCTCCAGTCGCGAATATATATATGTGGTGCCTAAGTGGATAATAAGGACCGTTTTTGTGGACTTACAATTCAGGGCCTCCCAAGTGGTAATAGTCGTCGGGAACTCTCTCTAGAGGTATGGCAAATGCGGTGAACTCTCTCTCGCTCGGCTTATAACGGCTCATTTTTCGTATTTCCGCGTCGATAAACTGCACGGCTTTTGTAAAATTGTCGCAGCGTTAACTTGCTCTTTCAGATCGGCGTGTTTATCGAGCGAATCGATAACCTAGTTATTTGTATAGTGTGTAGTATCAGTTTCAGTATAATAAATTGTTATTTTATTTGTTAACAATATGGTAGACTCCTTTACTCGATCTCGCCCTTCACCTTATCGTCGACCTCAATCAACTCTCTTTACACTCGCCTGACGCATCATCCTGACCATTGAACGGGAGTCTTACGCCCCCGTGTTCACATAATCATTAAGTTAAATAATAGCAAGGGTAATTCTACTAATTAATTTATATTAATCTATATCTATACTAATACAGTAGAGCGTCGATTTTCCGAATCAATTGGGGACTGGGGTCGTTCGTATAACTGATATTTCGGATAACCGATTACATATAAAAAATAGTTTAACGTATCCGATGTAGAAATTTTTCTCCGTTGCGTGTCGCTTCGAGTTGAATTTTCGTCGATGTTAAGCCTAACAAAGACTATTGTATCGTTAAAAATTATTTTTTTATTTTGTACAAACAAAATAAATATATTGAAAAATATAAAAATAATAAAAAATTATACTTCAGATGTTAATTTAGTATCAAAAACGTCAAATATTTGAGTAGCCCAAGACATAGCCAAAGATTGAAGCGCCACAGCACTGGCGAAAATTTAAATTTGCCGACTGGAATTCTTTTGGATGTTTGACCTTCGGAAAATCGACGCTCTACTGTATTATAAAGAGGTAATGTTTGTAAGTAAGTACGTTTGGATGTAGCGGGTAATCTTCGAAACTACTCATCCGATTTCAAAAATGTTTTCATTAATATTTAGAGTGGAACTTCGGGGTGGACATAGGCTGTATATTATTCCGTTAAACATTCATATAAATTAAAAGATATAATCTAGGTTAAAGCTTTTATGTCCAACAGATGGCGCTACGAGTACGACGCCCTAAGTTTGCTTTTCTGTGAGACATTATGCTGTTCTGTGAAAATGAACTGAAGCAAATCATCTATCTATCTATATAAATAAAAATGTAATGTTCGTTTGTTCCTACCGATTCCTTTGAAATTTTGACACAACACTGCATTCAAATACGCACGTGTTTTTATATAATATACATGTCGAAATTCCCCCACTGAAGGGAGATGGTTATCATTAAGGCTTACTGTAAAGGATTCTGCTTCTATTTATAATATTTTAGATGCTGTTTTTTGCGTTTTTTATTGCGTTTTAATAGGGTAGGTCAAGAGAATGTACACTAAGAAGAAATTTTTCGAAAAATTTCCCCCCACGGGGGAAGTGTTATACATTTATAATATAGTAGATACATTTTGAGCCACAGCAATGCGTAGTGGGGTCTGCTAGTATATTATCTCGAACGTAACGGCATTTCTTAATATAAAAATTCAGGTCGCCCGCTCACACGGGGACAATATAATCAGAAAATTGACACAACTCATTAATGCAGGTAATTTTAAAGTATATAAACGAATTATTAAATTTTATTTAACATCATTTTTATGTCAAAATTATGAGTGTGAATGTAAATTTGTTGCATTAGATAGGACCGGATGATTTTTGTCATTGTAAATAAATTAATCGAATTATTTCGCTTTTACAAGACCAAACATCCATATATAAACTCCAGAAATTGTGTAGATTGCGAATTCTGACGTCACGCGCACTGACGAATAAAAATTAGGAGATGATTGCCTAAAGATGACAGGAGCGATACGCTCGTGTATTGCTTGCCACAATTTAAGAAATGTTCCTTCGTACATCTTTTAACGGTTGCTGCTGGCTAGAATGACAATCTTATTCACCAGTAAAATAACTAAGCAGTGGAGTAGCGAGGGGGCAAGGAGGTCTATCGTGACCGAACGCCATTCGCAGAAATGTGTCAAATGTTCTCCAAGGCAACCAAGATTTGTTTCTGGAGGGGGGTGGCGCCAATAAATTGACGTGCCCCGGGCACCAGTTATGTTGGCTACGCCACTGTAACTAAGTCCCTTGTCGAATACTAAACACACGCAATAGTGTACAACCAAACACATGGTTAAACGCCATATGTAACGATTAATCTTTGATGAGAAAACCTTAAACTATATCCCTAAAGATTGAGAGAAAGTTCACAAACGATATTATATTATATTATATTACCTCCGTGATAATTTGATTTAAGCGATTCATAATCTTGGGCGAAAGTTACTTGTATGAGGAACTATGGCACTTAATTAAACAAGGACATGCTGGGGCGATGAAAAGCTGAAGTGCCTTGAGTTTAGCGCGTATCCCCTATTTATTCATTTTAATTTTTATAGATCTCCTCCAATGGAGATCGAGCTTTAAGGATCATCCGACTGGGTGTCATAATGAGTCTTTTAAGGTTTAGCCAGCCATTTAGTCATGAAAGATAAAGATCTCTTTCGGGAACTAACTGTCAACACAGAATACATTTGTTCCTTGTTCTCTTTGATGCGTAACTTTGATAATAATTTCAGTTTATTATATTTAATTTTTTTAACGTTTTTCTCTATTAATTTTCTATAATATTTTATCTAAAAACTCGAAATCTTACAATTGTGATTGTGCATCATCTTGGAATGCAGCTGTCTCTGAAAATTTTATTCAAAGACCAGAAGTGAATAGAGATGATTCAGTAAAAAAGAACAGAACATATTGATAATAGATTATTTTTACTGGCAAATTGTTAATGTATTATAGCAAACCAATTTCTGTTATGTATTAGAATTGTTATATATAATTAACACGTAGGTTACTATAATGTAATAAAACTTACTGTTATATAATGAGAGAAAAAGTAATGAAATTGTAATCTTTGTCTGCTTGCCCTAAGTTTGTCAAACAGATAAGCACTACATTAATAGAATATTTATTAGTATACATAATCGGTAACTCCTTATGAATTATGTAATTTACAAACATTACAAAACACTGCATTACATGAATACCACTTCTATTACTCAGACCCATAGTCGGTTCTGCTGATTAAATTGGCTTTTACTCTTTGATAAACTATACAAACAGAGTTTCTGGCATTGTGCCTGTGTTCTTCACTATGATTCTGTAGACAATTGACACATGTAGGTTGCTCTTCCTTGTTAGGGCATTCCATAAAATCATGATTTCCAGAACAATGACTACAAACATTACTGTTTTCTAAACAATCCCAAGAACTATGTCCAATACGACATCATTTAAAACATTGCAGGACCGGGCAAAAGTGAAGGTTTGTCTGTATCAACAAGACATTGATCTGTAAACAGTTTCTGATATATTTCTTTCGAGGATATGTAACTCGTTTGTTTTAGTTTTTATGTCTGCCGGGCACTAAAAACATCAATTTTTATCGTACCCATTGTGAGTTTCGCTAGGCCCGCAGTGGAGCCACCGGTTGACAGAAGAAGGACCTTCAAAATTTTCTGCGGTGACCGTCTCGGCCATCCGGCCGTCTTATATAACTAAATAAGAATCAATTAAGAATGTTTTCGTTCATTCTAAAGATCTTTCTAATCAATATATTTGCTGGTGTTTTATTTAACTTACGTAAATAATCAATTCACTTTGAAAGCCCATTATTGAAAGTGCAGGGAGAAAAATTGCACAATTTAAATAGGTAAACAGTTAAAAGTCTTCATAGAAGTCTCTTATTTCCGGAAAATGAATTTCATCAATTAAAATTTTTAGAGAATTTATGTAAATGAAACATAACAAAATTGATAATGAACTGGGCTAATTTATATTCTTCCAATATCCTTGAAATCTCAAGTAAATTTGATGTACAGTACAGTACTCATTAAACAAATATCAATTAGCGATTATTAAAGCACCGCTATATAAACACAAACGCTATATAAAATCTAATATATAAACACATTAAATATGTGTTTACATATTTATAATTCATGTTAGTCCCAGTACATAATTCTGTCTGCCAGGACTAGATACAGTCGCTACTGTCCTGAACTACGTTTCAAGTAAGTACTTCTACTACCGAATGCAATTTTTTTTTTTTTAGACTTAAATAAGAAGGCCCATTAGTGGTCGAGCGGTCTTCTGTAACCTGACCATTGGGATTTGGGTCGTGGATTCGCGCCTCGCTCGGACGGCTTGCCATGTGGATTTTTTCGAGTTTTCTCCACGTCTGTAACGCCTAAATAGTGGCCAGTTTCTTTTAAAAAGACCTCCCAGAAAGCATTTCCCTATGCAGATCGCCCAAATGTTGCGTTGCCCATAAATAAACAAACTTAAATAAGAAACTGATAAATATTGCTGACTAATTAAATTGCATAAAATTTCATTCGATCAAGATTTCGCCTTACATAATAGACAATTAGGCAGGTCTCATAAGGAACTCTTTTCCCTGACCCGCCTAATGGCACTACAGGGTTTAAAGAGACTATGCCTTGTTCATCGACTGGTCGGTACCTGACACGGTAGACAGGGACGTCATAGCTGGGCCCTATGATACATCATTCGGGCTCCCGTCCGCACCCTGGCCCAGCTCACTAACTTGGCATAACTTTTGTTTGTGCAGCCTGTATTGCACTAATGGTCCACACTACTAAACCTGTTCCAGCTCACATTTATACAGTTACTCAAACATGTACCTACATATAGTAGGTATACGGACAGCGGGGCCCTTACCCCGAATGGAGGGGGCCCAAACAAGCCTTCAAGACTTATAGATCAAAAAGATCTATGATTTTTCCCATCAATTCCTTTAGTTTCTTTAAGTTCCCTTTACTAGCTGCTAGCGTTCGAAGTACTTGTTCAGAAGGCTTAGTCCAGTCAACTTGGTCAGCCCCTAAGCGGAAGTCCTGTGTTAGAGGACAGTCAAGTACGTAGTGTCTCGCGTCACCGCGAGGACACCCGCAGGACAACGTGTCGTTCGTGCCTCGCCCTCAGTACCCCACCTGTAATCTCCTGTACCAATGGGTCACGATTAGTGATGTGCCGGATATCCGTATCCGTATCCGTATCCGCGGATATCCGAGGGAAAAAAAAGATCCGTATCCGTATCCGTATCCGTTACTTTTTAGCGGATCATTAACGGATCTTAATGAATTTCATTACTTATATGAAATTTTAAAGATAGGTAGCAATAGCACATTCGTCGTTTACTATCGTAAAATATTTCCATATTACACTACTAAACTTTTTTGTCGACGTTGTTTTTATTTTAATTTAACTCAACACTCTCCAAAAACACAAACGTAATCTACGCTATCTCGTGTCACACTAGCCACAAACCAGTGTTTCCCAACGTGGGGCCCACGCCCCACAGAGGGCAATTGGATTGCTACGGAGGGCAATTCGAAAATGCACTTTCCAGAGTTTAAGTTAACTGTATAGCCGCAGTATATGTTAGGGAGACATAAGAATTTTAGAAAGGCTTAGGCAGGGCCGCCGTAAGCGGGCGTGCAAGGCGTGCACCGCACGCGGGCGGCACGTCAGGGGGGCGGCAAAGAGCCTTTCTGGCAAGCTCAGCATAGGTAATCGTAGTTAAACAGGGGGCGGCATAATCGGTATTGCACACGGGCGTTCAAACAGCTAGCGGCGCCCCTGGGCTTAGGTGCGGCATAGCACAAAAAAGGTTGGAAAACACTGCACTAAACTATTGTGGCGGTACGCTATATTTTTGTAAATATTAATTTTAGTTTAGTTTCGTTTCTTCTTTCTACCCTTTGTTCTATTCTATTTTCTTGTAGAACTTTCTTATCTATTCTCTGTCCCTTGAGTGGGATGAGCAGTTCCTAGAAATTTGAGGAGCAAAGGTGTAAGCAGGAGCCGGAGAAAAAAGAGAAGTGACGTAGCAGGTCATTCGTAAACCGGACGGCAGAGTGTACGGACGAGGTGAGAATACTGGGAGTCGTATTTTCAATGACCCGATAGTTCAGAAATAAGTTCAGAAAAAAGATCATGTTTTAAGGTCGTATTGACGACTGTGGAAGGAAAAAATCCTAATTATTGTAGAAGAGAAGTGGCCAGTTATAGGAGAAGGACGTGTGTTATCCCACCCAATAGTACGCATAAAGAAACAAGCCGAAAAAAGGGACAAAACCCCAGATATCCCTATTTCTATCTTATCTACCATTTTTTCTGTCTTCTTAATTCTATCCCTTTTTCTGTTATTAGTGTTAAGTTAGTGTTTAAGGTTAGTTTTAAGGTTCCGGGTTATATTGTCGCGATCGGGATCTGTATTGTACACGTGCTTTGGATACAGCGAAGTATCCCGCGTTTCTTTATGCAGCGCTCGAGAAGCGCTTTACAGCGAACAGACTGAAACTGGTTTCTAAGTGGCCAACACTGCTCGTGACGTCATTTCGCTACATTCTCGCTGCATAAAGAAACGCGGGGTATTATTATCGCCGTAATTTCGCATGCTACTGTTTGCCCCGTGAAGTTGGAATCCCCCGAAATAGAATCTGTATAAAGACGCAAAATAGCTTAATTGGAAAATTATATCAACTTTTGTTACTTTATCCTGTCTGCCTTTTGTGGTGAATTCTAATTTAGCACACTTTCACACTATAAACAAAAACACGCGCAGTGCAAGTCGAAACAAGTCGCGTTATTAACGCAAAGCGTCAACTATCGGTCCAAGTTCACACGCACCGGCGCCGACTGAGTACGAAAGTAGAGATCCGTATCCGTATCCGTATCCGCGGATCTAGACACTAATGAACCGTATCCGTATCCGTATCCGCGGATATACATTTTTAACGATCCAGCACATCACTAGTCACGATGGTACCCGTCGCTCAGGGCCTGTAGCGACGACTGGCTATCTGAGTAAACCGTGACCGGCTCCGGACCCGGGTGTAGCAGGATCCACTGGGTCGCCTCCTCTAGGACCACCAGTTCCGCCTGGAACACGGTCGCTTCCTCGTTCAATCTGACCGATCTATAGTACACTTCAACTCAGTCAGAGTAGACGCAGTATGCCGCGCCTACCAAGCTGCCGTTTTTTGAGCCATCGGTGTATATTTCAACACCCGTACCAGTCGGTTCAGCGACATCCCAATCGAGTCCAATCCTAAGGGCAGGATGGATCTTTAGAACGTCAGTCCGACGTCTAAGCCTGATCGGGTACTTCCGATTACAATGCATGGCCTCTTTGCCTTCCACCGCCGTTCTGTAGAAGGCCGCCTCTTGGCTGAGTACCAGAGGCAACGGGAGCAGCCCGGCCAAGACCAGGGCCACATCCGTGGACACAGTTCTGTACGCTCTCGTGATCCGCAGGGCGGCCGGCCTTTGGATCGTCAGCAATGTCTTGCTTTGACTGACATTGGCAGAATCTTTCCACCAAATACTACAGGCATAGCAGATCATACGTTCTACACTCATCTTATAGATGGTTCGAATCGCTTGTCCGCTAAGACCATAGTCCTGCCTTGCTAGTCTCGATAGTGCAGCTATCGTCTGGTTTGCTCTGACACGAACACTCCTTAGATGGGGCGTCCAGCATAGTGTTTGGTCGATGATTACACCGAGTTACTTTAACTCATTCACCCTACGGATGGCGATGGCGAATCCGGTATATCGGCCGCCGCGCCAACACTCCGGATCGGGCCACCGTCAGGGCCTCCGATTTCTCGGGGCTGAAGGAGAGCTTGTGCAGCTCTCTCCAGCAAACGAGCTGTTCTATTGCTTCGTTGCCACGACTCTCCATGTCGCTTCTACTGTGGCCTGCAACTACTAACAACAGAAATTAGGCAGGGGACAAATTAGCGATTTAGTCAGGTTTAATCAGCGTGACCAAGCCAGTCTAGTTTGTAGCATTATTTCGTAGGAAAGAAGTCAGAGCAGCGAACAAGTCGCACGAACAGTGTAGATACAAACAAGATAAAGAAACAAGTAAAGATGGGAGTGTTTTCGGAGCGCAGCCGCAACAAACGTTAAAACGACTTCAAACCTTCTCCATGCTGTTATCCGTACCGCGTTATATAAGCACTCGGGTTGCCCTCTGTAGCAGTATCTATTAAGTTCAATTATTAAAACCAATGGGATCGGTGGTAATATTAACACACTAAAAATAAAAAATTTTTAGTTAAAAAAACAAGTAAAAATTATACTCTTTCTATTTCCGACTTCGAGGATTCTATGAGCCAAAACAAGACAAACAAGTAGCAAGGAACAATCATTATTTTATTAATTTTATCCATATGCATTTCGCCATCTAGGCCTCCTCAGTGGATACATCAGGATGTTATTCGTTGGTTACGTTTTATACCCAACAGCCGTTCCCAGCATGCATCAACAATCATTCCAGCATTCAAATTAAGTAAATTTACATGTTCGGCGATACAGAAATGTTCTACAATTTTTCTTTCTAAGTTATTTTCTATTCTATACAAAATTTTAGTATTTTTTATATTTATATTACAATTAAATTTTCTGCAATGTAAAAACCATGCTGATTCCGTTCTTCTCAGTCTAATGGCTGCCTCATGTTCCTTTACTCTCAACTCCAATCTTCTTCCGGTTTCTCCAATGTAATAATTTGGGCTTCCACATGTACATGACATCCTATATACGACACCGGCGATTTTAAATTGGTCTCTGGGCGAATTTTCACTGTTTATTATGCTGATAATGTTTGACATCTTATTCTTTTGGCTCGCAACTATGCATACAGAAAATTTTTTAAATATTGGTTTATATTTTTCAAAAACTTTAGTAACATAAGGAAACTTTACATAAGAAATATCTTCTATGCTGTTTTTAACATTAAATCTACGTTTTAAATATAAATTGTACCACTTACAGAGAATATGCTTCGGATAATCATTTAACTGAAATTTTTTAAACAATTGTTTTACTTCGATGTCTATGTTTTCTTGCTGAGTTGTTCGATTTAGTATCTTTCTCAATTCCATATTAAAGACATTCTTTTTATTTTCTAAAGGACAGTAAGATTTAAAGTTAATAGTTTTACCATTATTACATAGTTTTTCATACTTACTAAATGATACACTTGTTTCTTCTCTTTTTATGGTGACATCTAAGAAATTCATTTTATTTTGTTGTTCATCTTCACTTGTAAACTTTAAATTTTTATGTAATCTATTTGCATATTCCTCAATGTGTTTGGATGAAACTATTTGAGAATCATAAACTATTATTATGTCATCTACATATCTTGCATAATATTTAATACCTGTTAGACTTGAAATTCTTTCATCTATTTTATTCATATAGTTATCAGCCAATTTTGGTCCTATAACCGATCCCATGGCAATACCTTTCTTCTGCCTATAATACTCTGTAGAAATTTTAAAGTAATTATTATTAAATACAAATTTTACAAGTTCTATTATATATTCAGGAACGTTATATGTTTTGAGACTTTCTATTATCATTTCTAAAGTGATAGACGGGTACATAGACTTTATATCCAAACTCATAATACGAAAAGATTTTTTATAGTTACCTTTTAACAATCCGTTAATTAGTTCTTCTGTATTTTGTATACTATAGGTTGATTTCTCCATATTCTGAAAGAAATTTTTTAAAAAACATTCCAAATTATACAAAACAGTTCTTCTAAAATCCACAAGGGGTCTGCAAGTATTACCAGGCTTATGTGTTTTGATTCTTACATTTAACTTAGGTTCTCTTACATTATTAAAGTCCAAAATATTTTTAACTTGATTGGCTGGAATTTCATTCTTATATTTTTTAATTAATTTAGTAAGATTGCTTTTAATTTCTTCAATAGGATTTCTTGGTAATAATTCATAGTCATCCGATGAAATTATTTCTAATTTTTTGGATAACAATTCCTCCTTTTTAATAATCACCAATTGCTTTGATTTATCTGCCATGACTAAAGAAATATGTTTTTTGTTAAAAAATTTGATTAATCTTTTCATTTTTTTAGCTATTTTAACAGCTTTTTTATCTATAATATAACTACTATTTTTATTTTTACCTTTAAATTTGTTTAAATCCTTACTTATGGCTGTTCTTAGTTTTGTTTGTTCTTCTTTACTTCCTGGAAGTTTCCTTATTGCATGTTCTATTTCCGCAATTATTGGCAAATTCTTAGACTGCATTGGAAGATTCATACTCATACGTAAAGAAAGGATCCTTAAATAATCATTTGGTATTTCAACATTTGTAAGATTAATTATTGATTTCTTGATCCATTCTTGTTTTTCAACTGCAGTAGGATGATCAAATTTTTTTGTTAGTTTGACTTGTTTATTTAAAATTATATATAAAATTAATAAAATAATGATTGTTCCTTGCGACTTGTTTGTCTTGTTTTGGCTCATAGAATCCTCGACTCGGAAATAGAACGAGTATAATTTTTACTTGTTTTTTTTTAACTAAAAATTTTTTATTTTTAGTGTGTTATCTATTAAGTTTTCTGCGCAATTTGCAATCTTTATATACATAAAAATCAATTCTTGTTGGTTTATCCTTTATACAAATCTTTGTTCTTAAACCGATGTGGACCAAAGCTTGTATTAGTATTACTGTATGAACTGGAGTAATTGATATTCTCATATATTGATAATAGTAATTGATTTTGATATATCCCAGTATTAACAATAAGCTATATATTACCCCAAAGTATTGGAATAGTAATTTATTTTTTTAAACTGTTTTCACCTCATGGGTACTAAAGCCGGATGCACACATGCGGCGCGGCAAGGAAAAGCGGTATCGCAAACGCATCTTCGCCGGGCGGAAACACAGCCACACAAGCGGCAATCCGCTTACATTTCGGCGCGTGCGTTCAGTATACAAGATGGCGAACGATACCGATATTGTCGCTATCCACGTGTTTACAAATTTTGTTTTGTACGGCTCGCTTTATTTAGTTAGAAGATTCGAACAATGATTTTGGATTAGAGATATTTTTTTGGATCGATAAAGAACTGGTGTACAAAATACGCTTATTCCTCGATAAAGAATACTATTTCGAGTAAGATTCGGTTGTTTTGTTCTTTGAATTAAATTATATATGATTATTTGTGTAGAATTTGTGTTAAATTTATTATCCTTTCCTCTTTATTCTGATGTTAAGCCTCGTACCCACATGCGGCAACGGTCGACGGAATACGAAGTTGAAAATTTTTAACTTTTGCCGCGACGGAAAGCGGCACGGTAAAAATTAGACCAATAGGAAGACCGTTTAGCAATGTCGTCATAAAGATTACTTGAAACGATAGCATTTGAACTATGGCGGTCGGCAAGCTAAAAAGCTTTATTTGTATACTAATACGCTAATATATTTCATTTATACTCTATATTACTATCCGATTTAAATATTAATGTCAAATAGACTTACTTACTGCGTAAAGTATTGGAAATGGAGTAAGCGTAATTCGGCGACGAAAGTATTCGATATTCCTAACTTTCGACGATTTAGAATATTTTTCGTATCCAAATTATTCGTTTTTGAGGTTTTTTTTTGCGATAAGATCGAAGGCAAACTTAAAAAGTTTAATTAATATAACAAAGCAATCCCGGTAGACGCCATTTTCGACTACTGACACGTGACTTACCTACTGTAGTAGCTTGTTTATATTTACGGCTGGCAGATGGCGCGTTTCAATAGTAGGGTAATTTCCGCATGTGAGTACACGCGACACGGAAAGACGACGGAACGGCAATTGTTTCCGTCGTTCGTTGCCGCATGTCAGTACCAGGCTTTAGTTGTCTCGGTTAACCGCGTCGAACTTTCCGCCATTAAAGATAAAATTCAACCAACTTTTGCGGCACAAAATCGACTTCTGCAGCGAGAAAAAGTGACGTCATCCTGCCGCTTTTCCTTGCCGTGCCGCATGTGTGCAACCGGCTTAACAGTGCCCTCTTTTAGCAGGCCCATTATGGATTTGGCCAGACCCACAATGGGATAGTCGGGGACAGGGCCCGACATATCCGAATGGACCACCCCAAAAATATGTGAAAATCTCGCATTCGAAATGTTTGTCAGCATTTCGTTTTTCCTTTTGACCCGGTTCTCGGTCCCCCGACTACCTACAAGTCTGGCTTATTTTATGTGTTCATGATTTGGGCACCAAATACTCTGTGCCGAATTGCAACTCTTGACATGTACTCCTTCGTACCTCTACGACGCTACATGTAACGCATCTGTTACATGTAGCGCCGTCTGTTGACCAAAATAATAAATATATTGTAATCGTTGGTTTTCCTGCCGACACCTACCCAGTAGCTTAAATGTCTACCTAAAAGCTTCATCTCTGTGGAATGACGTTAAAAAGTTGTCTCTTTAGATAAGGATCCATCTATTGGAAAACAAATGTTCAGTGAAATTTGCTAACCAACTTTTGTGTTTCGGTGATGGCAAATTCATTGAAGATCTGGATACAAATTTGATAACACAACACAAACCACAAATGTACAGTAAATACGAGAGAGCAATGTTGGCATCTAAGAACAAATGCATTGCTAAATTTACCCGGTAGAGTTTAAACTCCTCGGAACAAACCGAACTACTACCTCATAACCTACTGCTACAGGTTGGAGCATTAGTAATGTTTTTGCGAAATTTGAATCACCAAAGTTATGCAACGGGACGAGAATGATCTTTTATCTTTGTCCCGCAAGGCCGAGCAATTTTTTGTTTTTTTACAGTTTCATTAATATATTTATTTCATCATCATTATTATTACTATGTAGTATGTACTTTTTGAACTGAACTCTAGTGTTTTGACGCATGTACGAACCGTATCTATCGGCTGGCCGCGTGGAAATGTTTCTTAGCGTCGTAACACTCTAATAACACTTTCCACTAGAAAATCCTGTCGAGGGGCACTCCCGCCTTACAGATTGCCAAAGTATTCGTTGCTTGATCTCATCAATCCTACATCACCGTGTGTATAGAGGCAGACTAGTCCCACGCATAAATTGCCAATGTGTCCTCGGCCTTAAAACCTACTTTTATTGAAACTTCAATTTCGGCTGTTGAAGAAATATCTAAATTGTTTTCATTTAATATTAAATTAATCTATTTTTAAAATTTTTTCCATAGTTATGAAGCCTCAGAACGAATCTAGAACTTGTCCTACGTGTCTGCTGAAACCAGTCTTGATGGTAATTCTAGTGTTTGGGGTGAAATTCGTCAATCCTTGCCAATGTTCCTGTTGGGAGGAGATCTTAAAATTCGAAAAATATTATAATATTTACTACAATATTGTAGAAGTATCAATATGGATCGGGGTTTTGGTGGTCGTATCAATGTTTACTAGAATCGAATTGATTTGTACCGAGGCATTCAGAGTATTCGGTGACGGCATCATGCAGATAAAATTTGTTTTCCTTTTCGTAGCATTTTGCATGGCTCTGCAAAACACCATATTGAAACGGGCACAAATATCCTTCGTTCAGAAAAGAAGCAGTTATGCCGGAGAAGAAAAATTATCAAGAAAAATGGAAAAAGTCTGCATGTTCATGCTCTCCATCATATTCTTTATATCTGTATCTTACTCCTTTGTCATGTCTGTCGTCGCCTATCCCGTGTTGAAGAAAGAAGGCTGTCACGATGTTGTTGCGATTGTATGTTGTTTTTTTATTCAAGTGATTACGATTTTTGCTTTAGGACAGATAATGTCGGTAAAAGTAGCAGAAATTTTGATATATCAGATCATCAACCGAAGATACGAGAAGTTGTCTGAGGAATTACAAGAAATGAATCCACGATCGACGTCTAGAAACGAAATTGAAGAATTCATCGAGAAACAAACCGACGTGTGGAAAATCGTTCAGGAAATAAACGAAAAACACAAGTATTTGCACTTAATTGAATACGGACTGTATTTGTATTTAACGTGTTTTCTACTGTACGGAGCACTCTTTGTCAAGATGCCAACCATCCTACAGTTGGCAATGTGGTTTGAAGTATTATCAGTAACGAGTGGAACACTTTCATATGCTTTTCTTTTGTCGAATTTTACATCAAAAGTAAGTAAAACACCTTGATTAAGTTTATTTACTTATATTTACATTATTAAAATTAATACACGATTAATGAGCTGCAGTTCACTATTCCCTGAGGTTTAATTTATAATCTATGTAAAAATTTCTATATTATAATTTGCATAAAAGTCACAATAAACGTTCAACACGTCGAAATTCATTACTCTATTAGATATAATGTATTGCTGTACACCTGTTGGTTTCCTGTTGTAAAAGTTCTCACTACAAATACGATTTTCTTTTCAACAGCTATATGACAACTTTTCTGAAATTCGAAAATTGGCCTTGTGTAATTTATCTCCAGTGTAATTATCATCCAAGTTCAAGGTTGTCATTATATCATTTATTTTATTAATTTTCCAGATATTTTATCCAGTATTATTTTGTCTTTAAAGATTCTTTGCTTCACGAAGAGATACGGAAAGACTCCGCTGGGATTTTCGATGGCGGGATTCATTGTTGTCAAGAAGGACTTCTTCATTAAAGTAAGTGCAAGTGTAAATTGCATCCACACTTGAATTCGTTAAAATTGTGTAAATTATGATTTCGTTTAACTGTTTTGCAGGTGGTAGAGGGCCTTTACTCCGTATTCAACGCCTTCCTTGAATTAAGACGCTCGTTTTCCGCTACAAAGCAAAATTGCGTTACTTCGTTGTTATTGTCCAACAAAACCGCGGAAGTTTCTTAAAAATATAGCTTAAAATGGTGTATTTTGCAAATCCATAAACAAAAGTTGTTATATCGCTATGCGTGATTTTAATGTAACGTATAGCGATATCGTAATTCGTATTCCAGACATAAATTTATATTAGTTACGTGTCGTGATAAAATGAAAATTAAAATTAGAATTTATAAACGAGCAAATTTGTTGGATTTTGAGAAATATTTTTTCTATTGTTCATGATTCTGTAATGTTAATTTTACTAATGAAAAGAGTTAGTGGGAGGTTACGAACTATTTCTATCAGTCTGGAATGCGAAAACAAAAGAAACTTTAATTTTATTTCAATTTATATCGTCTCAGGTGATGCTAATCAGTATTGAATTTTTAAATGTAATATAAACTCGAAAATCTATTTCTAACAGTAAAAAATCAAAAATATTACACCCAGATTTAAAACAATTTATAAATAATTATCAATTTAAATAGTAAACAATTTCTTGACTTTATCCTGTGAGCTCCGAAAGGTGTACTTTAAGGTCCATTGTTAGTAATCTAGGCCCACATTGGGAGCACATCACTATTACCCCCCAAAATTCGTGAAGTTCGTCGACCGTCCGAATTCGATCTCCTACTTAGATTATTCTCGTACTTAGATTAATTTTAGATTTTTTATTTACTCCACGGTAATTAAAAGCGCGTTAAAATTACCGAGAGGTAGTATAAAATCAATCACAGATTACTTCTCGAGGTAGACTGTAAGGTGATCTAATGGCACTCCCTTACAATTTCGGATTATCCCCTAGAAAGAATTTATATTTATTTAGATACTTAATTCCCGCATACGGCATACACGCAAACATAATAATACCTGTAGTCCTTTCTTGCGTATGTTGTATATCTTATGTTTGCACGCACGTAATTTCACGCACTTCGAACCGGAGAGGATATTATTTTAATACAATTAATATTTTTGTGACTTCTTATTTTGTCAGACGTTGAGATTATTCTGCAATCTTGTACGTTTTCACATATTTTATTCAATAAATGTAGACCTATTACGAGTTGAGAGCATAAGAATTTCTTATTTTAGATAAAAAATGAAGGAGGTAATTTGAACAACGCAGTTGTAATGTGAAATCGAGTTCAGAGTCTCGTTGAAAGTAATTTGAACTCGATTTTATTAAATTTCCGGAAGATAGATTCAACGAAGCGGAGTAGTTCGAAGACTTTGAAGCAGTACGAGGGCTGACACCTTCACCACCTCGACCATCCGGTCGTTAACGAAACACGGCAGACCCATTACTCTCTACGTAACACATTTTTAATTTTCTCTAAAAAACTTAATTTTTAATTTACTTGTATTAGCAATTCGGTCGACAGAATAGAAAATACTTTTAGGACAACTACGTCAGTAATATGTAAGAAAGATTTCTTATAAATTTCAAATGACAGAAATGTAACATTACGCGTTTTTTTACTTTCGATTCTTCAGTAAAACTGCTTTTTCCAGCTCCAATATGAAAGATGAATACGATATGAAAACAATAGGTAATGTACTACACTCACCAGGCGTTCCAACCCAAGTTAATAGTGGGCCAAATTCAAGATTAAGCGCGATTTACGCAAGATTCAGAACTGAAAATTAAAAATTCGGGAATTCCTAAACGACCCGCGATAAAGAATTTGGGTTTACGTGATTTACTAAAACTTTTCACGAAATGTTCGACACATTTCATAAATTAAAAATAAATTTTATTTAATTTTAAAACCTAAATGCTGTTTCAAATTTCCATTGTTATTTTCTGTTATTAATTAATGTTTTCTCGATATTTGCTTCAAGCAAACATTCATTAGGCCGCAATTTGAAAAAATTGTAGACCTATAAATTTCCACTGTCCGCTGTCTATCTTTAATTTCGAGAAGGGTGTTACATTGATAAACTCCGAGATCGCGTATAGAAATCTTTGGGGCAGGAGGCCATGATTAACTATATAAGAACTTCCTTCCGATGTTAACCGAAAATCACGTTGTTTCAATTAAAAGCTTTCCCCTGAAAGGAGTTACATGGATGACCGACACGACTCTACTGTCAAAAGAAAAGTATTATGTACAGAGGCAAGCCACTACTAATTTGAGGTATAGAGCATATATTTTAAAATAAATAAATTAAAATTTTCAACCCGGCATTGTCCCCGTGTCGCAATAAATTCGTTACCTTATAATTCTCTATTCGATCGAAAATTTCATAGGAAATTTTTATTAAAATTCAATGAAAATTAATTTTAAACGAAGCAAAAGGATATTTTTTTGAAATTTTATTGATATTGATTCTTCTTTAGTAGCCTACTTTTCACAATGTAAAAATAGAAATTTGACTTTCTTGTAATAAATCAAAAAGCCAGTAAACTATTTTGGACTTTATTTACTTTAAACCATTCAATAAACCGTTACTTAAATCACAGTAAACCGTAACTTCTTTACTTAGGAGTGTTTGAAAATATTTTTGAACCGTGGTCTACATACAAAATTATAAGTAAATATATTGCAAATTTACGTTATTTTTTAAATGGAACTGGCATTCGATTCACGCAACTTCAACAAACAGAAGAGAATAGTGCATTCCCTAATATCGTTTGTTTACGCTGATTTGTGTAAACTGTGTTCAGACTTGATAATTTTATATATCACGTTAATTCTGTTTGTTTGTGGGAAAAACACATACAGTATATATATAATTGATAGAAATATTAAAAATTTATCCTTAACTAATTATTATGGCTACTACTCTGTTTATAATTTATATATTTAGCATTTTCAATTTTGAAATAAATAAAACTTAAAATTTAAATTAAAATCAAATATTTACAATTTTCTGGTATTTTATCTATACAGTATATATTAGCCATTGTCGCGTCATGTCTGTAACGGTATCCATTGCAAAAACCGCCCACTAGGGGCGCCCTAGCGATGATTTTAAATTAACAATAAATTATTTTTATTTGTAATAGGAATTTATTATTGATATGAATTTATTATTTATACCACGGAATGGTATAAATAATTATTATATGCTTTGCTTTACCTTATTATATGCCTTGATTAACCTTGCAACGCACGTTTACAACGTCCTGTGACTCAGTGAACGTCGCGCTTTGACTCACAGAAAAATTTGTTAAAAAAATGGTGGATACATTTAACATCGAGGTTTACCAGCGAATGTAAATACACAAATTAAACTATTTTAAAGTATTATAGAATGTTTAGTAACACTAAATAATTATTTTTAATTCGCATCGTGACTCCTACCGTACGATAGGACTACCTCATACTTTTGTTAAACAATAAATTATTTTTATTTACAATAGGAATTTATTACTTATACCATGGAGAATAACGAACAAATAACGATTCATATATTAAGTAAATCAAACTTGCCTGATGGGAATTTGTAAAGAACGCTCACTAGGGGCGTCCCGAGCTACTAGTACGTAGAGCCCTATATAAACAGAGTATGGCCACTGTAACGCGTGGATGCCATGTTGAGGCCAAAGTTGCAGTGTCATAGCACTGTTTAGCATTTAAATGAGCAATTTCGATTAAAAACAGAAATCAGATTCTGAAAGAAGTTATATTAAATTTTAAACTTAAATCGTATATCGTAATATAACTAAAAATTATTGGACTTCCTAATTGTCCTCTTAAAAAAAGGCGAAAGGTATTTTCATCCTACAGTGCCTATCAGTAGCTAAGCGGTCTTTGTACCCTAAACACTGGGAGTTCTGTCGTGGGTTCGCGCTCTCGCTCGGACGGGCTGGCAACTTGGAGTTTTCTCCACGTCTGTAATGCTTAAATAGGGGTCAGTTTCTGACATTTACCAGAGAATGTTGACATTTGCCAGACATCGGTCGTTTACAGTAACATATATACAGGTAACCCCTGTATAACACGGGAGTTACGTTTCAGAAAATTGTCGTGTTATGCGAATCCGTTTTATACGAAACAAAGAACTAGTGCGAAAAGGGAGGTAAGGTTCCAAAAATTAAAAAACATGCTGGGAAATCCTTATTTAAATCGGACTTATTATTCATTTTTTTGTAGGTAAAATACTTATTTACTATTTAAGTAAATATTTTACCAGAGGATTATTCATCCTATATGATGATCTCAGCATGAGCATCATCAACTAGTAACAGTTTTTGGGTGCGTTCGTTAATAGAGGTCTCTCGGCAACGGGAGTGCGCTGCTGTTTGTAGGCATTTAGGAACCACGCTGAACGAAAGATGGCGGCGCCCGTACTATCGACAGTATCACGATGGAAAAATCTATAATTCTAAAATGAGCTTTTAGAGGCATAAGAAGGGTCCCAATTGTAAAATTTAACCATTCAATGTATTATTGTTGAAAGAGCATTCGAAGTAGCCACGAAAACAATTAGAATGCTCGCGCGGAGTTACGCTGAAGTATAAAAGAACGCACCCTTTATTACATTTCATGTTGTACGAGGGTTTTACCCAATTTCCGAACCGTGTTAGAGTGAACCCGTGTTATAAAACCATCGTGTTATACGGGGGATGGTTCCAATTCTCGATCCGTGTTAGAGTGAATCCGTGCTATAGAAGTGCCGTGTTATACGGGGTTTACCTGTATATGACATTACATTAATTAGCATATATGAACTAATTTTTGCAATATGGCGATTCCGCTAAGAAATGATTCTCGGTAAAAACTGTTATCTTGCAGCGATAACTCAGCTATAACATATGGTAGTATAAGAAGTTAACTACTTGAAAGAGTTAACTGTGTGTAAAACTAAATTAGTATTAAATTATTTGCATTTTGCAGTAATTTTTTTATATGGCCTTCTTAGAAGGATGTTAGCTCTCGTGCAGCCTTCGAATGAGAAAAGGTTCTTTGCTCCTGGTTTAGACCATCCTACGTAGTTATGTCGTTAGTTACACTGCTATGTTGGACCTGGAAGAGAATTTGGTGAGCAACTCCCCAAGAATTTTTCGGGGCTGACTGTCTAAGTTGCATATTATAAGCGATACCGAGAAAAATTATATAGTTTACATTTTTCTTACGCTTAAGAGATTGTTTTTATCACTTTATGGAAAGATTTGTATAAATATAGAAAAACGGATTGTACTCATAAAACCTGTAAAGATAAATTCTGAATCAAAATTATGATAATTCCCCACTAACTTGGACTTAGAGAGGGCGAAGGACATAGCGAAGGACGTCTAAGTTGGCAGGATGTATCTCTGACGACATGGAAATCGAGAAAGTGAATATGTTATTGGCTCCATAAAGAAGTTTTACCAAGCTTTAGTAGGTTATACCATGAATTTGTTATTACAGGAAATGAGCTCAAAAGATTTCATGGCAGTACAATATAAAATGAAATGTATATTTTTTTAATAACTTACTATTAATAACTAAAGTATCACAAAGACTTTTGGATCAATGACAATGAGTAAGAAAAATTTTTCATTGTAGAGCTTTGAGTGTATATGCAAAATATACTGTATTTGTTGTACACAGTACAATTTTAATTTTTTTAATATAGTAGAAGGTACTGTACAAATACATTGGGAGGGAGGATATCTTACTGGTACAAATATATTGGGGTGATATGTTTCTTGTCTCATATGGATCGCTTTATATATGCTAATTATTTTACGTTTATACTAATTAACGAAAAAATAAACAAGATAATTTATTTTTGTAGTTAATTAGATTTATAACGTTTCTTCGCTTATTAAAATCCAACTTTAAAGTGTCGTGTGTATGTGTAAAATGAAAGACTTTTCTATTATTACATGAAACAAACGATGCACCCGTTATGATCAATTGAACGGTATATTAAATTAATGAATATAGGGGGCGTGTCAGGACGTCGAAGCTGCGAGTGACTTTTTTTTGTGAACTTTACATAAGGATAGTGAAGTGACAAATAATAGTCTGTTTGATTAATTTATTATTAAATAAGTGCAAACTAATATTATATACTTCAAGTTAAAGGAGGAAAGTAATATTTCAAAAAATAACATTATGCAAAGATCTTCAGTTAAGCGAGGAAGACCGCCACTTACAAGATCGAGAACAGAGAACAAACAAGATTATTCAGGTTGTTCAAGCTCAAAACCTATTACGGACTATGGAATACAGCTAAATAGTGATTTGCAAGAAGAAATAAGAGAATCTAACCAGCAAAATTTATTGAGTTCAACAGGTGAGTCATCTAATATTAATTCAAATTCACTTACAAATCTTGCAAGTCATTTTGACACTTCTACGGCACTCTTATGGTCTAAAATATCTGATTTAATAAAGGACTTTAATGATAAACTACTAGAACAAATGGTCTATATAAAAGAAGATATAGAAAACATACGTCAGGACATACGTGAGTCCAAGGAAAAACAGCTATACATGGAGAAGAAAATTAAAAATTTACAACAACAATTAGAACAACAAAAAAGTGAAAACGAACTAATGCAATTCAAAATAGATTCTTTAAATAATGATTATAATTATAAAAAAGTAATAGTATACAATTATCCTGTTGAAAAAATCTATATCTACATCAGAAATATATGTTTATGACAAATGTACTTAATATTAATGACATATCCCAATCTGATATAACAGAAACAAACTTAATAACAAAGAAACCTAACATAGTAGTAAGAATAATATTTAATAATAAGCAAATCCGTGATAAATTCTTCTATACTTTTATTCAAAAGAAACAACTAAGAAATACATCAAATGAATGGAAAGACATGCAAATGGAACCAGAATTAACCAAAAACTCAAGATTAAGAAGGAAAAAGTTACCTCCAATTTTTTATGAATGGCGAAAACAAAAGGATGAAGTTAAACTTCGTAACGACATATCTATATCTATACTAATGTATAAAGAGGTAATGTTTGTATGTAAGTTTCGTTGCAGCAGGTAATCTCCGAAACTACTCATCCGATTTCAAAAATTTTTTCACCAATATTTAGAATGGAACCTCAGGGTGGACATAGGCTGTATATTATTCCGTTAAACATTCATATAAATCAGCGTTTCTCAAAGTGGGCGATAACGCCATCTTGTGGGCGCTGGAGGCTGTCAGGGGGCAGTAGAAGGCTCATAGAGAATTGGGGGGCGTTAAGGAAATATAGAGGGGCGACGGCAGACAAATTCTATATATAAAAATTCGACGGAATATATATAAAATGTTTACATTTTATATATTTTTTATTTTTTATTGAAGGTCACAACTTGAATATTTCTAACACATTGACTTTTATTTTAGCTCAGCGTTTCTCAAAGTAAGCAATAACGCCCCCTTCTGGCGCGATGAATAGATCTATGATAGAGGCAGGGTATTGAACGGTGACCAACGGCAAAATTGGGGCTGATAAGAGGAAACATTGCGTTTAATGGTTTCCAGATGATGAGAACAATGTACAGTAAGGGCACAAAGTGTGAGATTCATAGAAAAGTTTTCCTAAGAATATTTTCAATCCTTTTCTCACACAAGAGAAAATGGGTTAGGGGGCGTTGGGTATAACTTTATGGAACAAAGGGGGCGGTGGATCGAAAAAGTTTGAGAATCACTGATATAAATTAAAATATATAATCTAGGTTAAGGCTTTTATGTCCAACAGATGGCGCTACAAGTACGACTCCTCAAGTTTGCTTTGCTGTAAGGCATTGCTTTCCTGTAAAAATGAACTAAAGCGGATCATCTTCTATTTATCTATATATACTGTATAAAAATGTAATGTTCGTTTGTTCCTACCGACTCCTTTGAAATTTTGACACGACGCTGCATTCGAATACGCACGTGTTTTTATATAATATACATGTCGAAATCCCCCTGGGATTTCGACATGTATATTATACAGGACAGGATTAAGGATTACGGTAAAAAACTCTGCTTCTATTTATATTATTTTAGATGCTGTTTTTTGCGTTTTTGATTGCGTTTTAATAGGGTACGTCAACAGAGCATACACTACAAAGGGATTTTTCGATATTCTTCCGCGGGGGAGCGGCACAGGATTAAGGCTTACCGTGAAAAACTTCGCTACTATTGTACTATTTCAGATGCGGTTTTTTGCGTTTTTGATTGCGTTTTAATAGGGTACGTCAAAAAAATGTACACTAAGGGAGTTTTCGAAAAATTTCCCCCTACACGGGGGAAGTGTTATACATTTATAATAGATTCATTTTGAGCCACAACAACGCGTGGCCGGGTCTGCTAGTTAATGATAAATCAAGAAAAAATAACATATAGTTTAAAATTGTGTAAATTGGTTTATGTAAACAACTTTCATCCTTATAGTGACCAAATAGATAGGAACAGCTGATACAATGACAAACAAACATATAATCATTTTAATAGAACCATAAAAAATCAAAATCAAAAATGGTTTTCCATTATAAACTGGAATAGTCAAGGAATAAAAAATAAAATGTCATCAATAGTTAAAATTTGCACTAAATACGAACCGGATATTTTAGCAATTACAGAAACTTGGATTACTTCAAATTTATATTATAACAAAAAATTTTTCAACGATTATAAAGTGGAAGCGATACAAGCACTCCAAAGGAAAATAAACCAAATAAATTTGTATTTCAAGTCCAAATATTTAGCAATTAATCCAAGCAAAACTAAAATAATTATATTTCGGAATAACAGTAAAATATCCATCAATGAAACAAAAATTTATCTCGAAAA
>NW_019384959.1:388495-405138 GCF_000671375.1 Centruroides sculpturatus | reverse complement strand
AATACAAATAATTTTTACACACCTCAGAACATTTCTGTTTGAAAAATCTTTATTCACCTGACGACAACAGATATAAGTTTGTCGAAAGTGCTAGTGTTAAAAACAGGTAATAATGCCAAACTCATGCTCAAACTCTGTCCTGATATACAATATTTGGCATGAGTACCAAGCTATTTTATTGTAAAAGTTGTGGTAATGTCATCAGTATGGAGAAGAATTGGGGAGAAGGGAAGATAGCATATATGGCATTAATAAAAAACATCTGTAAATTCAAACTCTGAAATTATTAAAATGCCCAGTGAATACAAGGGAAATGTTTTGTTCTTAGATTTATTACCCCAAAAATGTTCTGAAGTCAAAGTAATGAAGATAAGACTCCAGTTAGAATTAGGTAAGGTAGAGGCAGAAAGAGAGAGAGAAAGAGAAAGAGAGAGAGAAAGAAAGAGCTAAATACAAGGTCAAAGTTGTAATTAGAGATTTGGAAATCAGAAAAACTAAGGAATTAGAACTAGCAAAAATAGAAACAGGGAACTGACTAGACAAATAGTTTGAATATGAAAGAGAACAGACACAATTTGGCATGAGAAATGCAATTATTGATGCCTACAGAAGTGAAGATGATAGTTCAGCTCAAAAAGTGACATGGGTGGTGCCTATAATGCTGGACAAGGAAGCTGAAATTCCCTCATGGTGTAAAACAGTAGGGATTGTGTTTGAAACCTATAGAGTGCCTTATGATTTGAGAGGACATAATACCTAGCAAATAGGCCCAGTGTAGCTCGGGCAAAAGTAACAATAGGGAAGATTAAAATTATTACGTTATATTTAGAGGATTTGATCCCGAGATCTCGAAAATCGGGATTCCGGGATCCCGACCACTTTTCAGTCCCAAAACTTTCGGGATTAAGTTTTCTTAATCCCGAGATTTTCGGGATTGACATCATTTTAAAAAAAGTTGCAAAATAGACTGCATGAAGCAAAACGTTCAGTGCCAGTGCTTTTAACAGAATTGCTTGCCTATCATTTTAATATAAATACAACAAATTTTATTCCAAGCAAGCAGCAGAAATTAACCTAGCGGGCTTGCGATGCTTGCTTGGAATAAAACTTCTTGTATTTTCAACTAAAATGATAGGCAAGCAGTTCTCACTGGGTTACTTGGTAATATACTTCATTTTTGTATTTTTGAATTTTCGCGGGCGCCAATCGATTTTCTGGCGCAGTCGAGAGCACTACTCAGTGCGTTTTACCTGTCAATGTGTCAGCCATCTTGTTTTGCCAGTGTGGTTAATATAGACCCGACGCCTCTCGCTTAGGGGGGTCGACCTTAGGTGAAAAGGTTACGACCCCCGCCTTGCCCGTGATCTGTCAGGATGATGCGAGAAAGTCTTTTTACGTTTGGGAGTAGTGGTTTGCTGGATGCTGAGAGACTCACACAGAGACCGAATTTACAAAATTAACGTGTTTATTTTTAGAAAGGCATGCTTACAATGATCGAAACAATCGGGATTGTAGCCTTTACTCCTACAATCCCGATCTGTGTCGACCGGACTGTTTTCTTCCAACCTCCCCGTGTCCTCGAAGCTATAACTAGAACGGGCTTATAAGTATTTACTAACGATTCCTCCAACTTCCATCAAACCTAAACGCGTTTTCTCAGCAGCTGCATATATGTGCAACAAATTGAGAAGCAGACTTGGTGATGAGACACAGGATGCGTTGTTATTTCTCAGATCATATTTTCGCAATTCAAATTAGAATGTTCCTATTAGATTAGTTTTCTTTATATTTAAGAAAAATGTGACTGATTAATATTATTTTTAAATACTTTTTGCTAAGAAACTTACTTTACTACCTACTTACTAGGTTGTTATATGAAAGTAGTCTATTTAGTCGATGTTAAGAGAGATTTTTGTTAATTTTCAACGTTTATTTGCATAGTTTGTTACATAAAGGTTTTTTCAATTTATGTGAGTTTAAAGAGATCTCAGTGATGCTTAAAAAAATAAATTTAACATGAAACAGTGATTTCAAGTCTGGTTAGTCTGACTAAGTCTGATTAGTTAGAGTGATTAAATTAACTAGGTGTATATCATAAAATACGTTGATTTTTGTCTAAATTTTGATTTTTGATTTCTGTAAGATTTTCTTATTTTTTATTAACCCTCAATACCAAAATAATCCCGGGATCGAATAAGTATAATCCCGATATCCCGGGATTAGAAATAAGGACCGGGATCGAATTCCCTAGTTACATTCAACCTTTCCCTTTTCACAGAATGCAAGAATTGGGTCCCCCTGTTTCCGGACTGATTAGAGAATTTTACATGGGTCTAAAAATATGTTCAATTTCCGCAAAAACGAAAAATCTGCATCTGCATCTTGCACTTCGCTTTCTCTTAAAACTTCCATTGTTACTTAGCACTTCCATTGTTGACACTTCCATTGTTGATGGAAGTGTTAAGCCTTAATCCTGTCCCTCTCCCTGTGGGGAGGAATTTCGAAAAATCCCTTCTTCGTGTGCATTCTCGTAACGTACCCTAACTGTGTACCAAATTTCAACTTTTAACACCTAACCATTTGGGCTCTGCGCTTATTATTATTATTATTATTATCAACTCGTCTCGATTATATATATAGATATACAGTTTACATCTGAATTGATATTTTCTCATTATAATGCTTTTATGTTTCTTTTATAGATGTCAAAATTCTGGCTATCCAACTAAAGAAGTTAATTGCAGCATTTATAATTATTTAGAATATAAACACTTACCACCAGTCACTGACATAATTTTGAGAAATCCATGATTTAATAACTAATATATTTTGTAGTTTAGGAGCCAGAGTATTTTTAAATTCCTAAAATAAAAAGTATTTTGATAAATAAATTTAGTATTTATTACAATTCAATTACATAAATTAAAGCTGATTTCAATAAATTAAAAATAGTAATAATGTTGTTTAATAAACAGATAATACCATTCTAATTTTTAAAACTGTTTCATATTAATTGGTATTTTATGATTAATTTCCAGAATTTAGAAAGGATACTTAATGAAACATTAAACACCTTCCATCACTGAAAAATGTTTATTTAATAAAACACTAACATTTTCAGCCTCATGAAATAGGCCATCCTCAGGTGTAAATGAGTTCAAACGTATTTTAAAACTGTAACGAAAGTGTTTAATGTTTCATTAAGTGTTTTAAAAAATACTGACTTTGATATTTAGTTATTTAGGAAGGATATTTTCATTTCAACCATGGGTAAGATGATAGAGTTAGGCCAGGGGTCGGCAACCTTTTGAGTCAGAAGAGCCAAAAATTACAATTTACAAAATTTCAAAGTTTTTAAAGAGCCACAAAATTTTTTCTTGCCAACAATAAATAAAACTCGCATAAATAAAGTTTTTTGTTTAAAAAAACTAATCTATTTATTCAGAATTGTCTTGCGTCAAAAGTTAATTAAACCTCATAGAAACATCTGATGACGGCATCATTCGAGAGCTTCCGACGGACTGACGACAGTGACGACACGTGTCACGGGGGAGAGGTGCGATGAAAAGCGAGTACAAGTGGCTGAGAGATAGAATCGGTGCCGAATCCTCATTAATCGATTCAGAACGATTTTTAAATGTTTTTTTTTTTGTAAAATAAATAATATTTGCGTATGGAACTAAAGAGCCGCAGCTTCACATCCAAAGAGCCGCATGTGGCTCGCGAGCCGCAGGTTGCTGACCCGAGTTAGGCAATAGACAGTAAACTAATTTAATCAAACAAAAATCAGATTTATTAACAAAATTTAAAATAAAATCATAAGATGAAATATATGCAAACATAGATATATGAAATTAAAGACATATAATTCTCAACTATATCTTAGAGTTCCTTCTTACAAAAAGAAGAAATTAAAAATCTGATCAAAATCCAATCTACTAGGCCATGTGGCATGTGTAATGGATTTATGTGGCCCACGATTGATCTTTCAATATTAGCTACTCAAGTCAGAATGAATTGGTGAAAAATTCTAGTGCCTAAAAAAAAAATCAACAACTCGCTAGAGTTAACCATTCATTACAAATCTCGTAAGTACAGAGGAGAGTGTTGATAAAGCACGATAATGTTAAAAATGTATCTGTAACCTCTATCTACAATTTAGTCTCTATGGGGCGACACCACAATGAGATCTCGCACCACCTCAAAACCTTCCTAGGGCAGCCTCTGGTTCGGCCTGTGAAGAAAGTTCTCTTTCCAATTCGGCCCGGGGGCAAAAACTATTGGCCACCCCTATACTAGGTCAAAATTAATATTTTATATTTAACAGAGAGTTTAAATAACTCCATTGTACATAACTTATTACATTGATATTTCATTCTTCTTCACTTGAGATTTTAGGATGAATTTCTTTTAATTGTCAATTTTCTGTATCCTGTCAAACTTCATGGAAGGTCTTGACAAGATACAGAAAAGAGGAGTGGTGGGAAACACAAGGCTATGAGGGAGTTTCTTTGTGTGAGAATCCAGATTTCAACATAAATAATTTAATGTCGTAACATAAACTTTGTCAAGTATCTGTCAACTTTCACACCTGGGAGTATATCCTCTGTTAAGTTCCCAGTGTCAATAAAGACACTTTCATGTGACCTTCCATTGGGACACCTTTCTTCTCTAGCAGACTTGATGTGCTACCAATCCTTGTTTGGATTCAACGAAATGACATACAAACAAAAGAAAGGTGTCCCAATGGGAGATCCCATGTCAGGACTCATTTCGAACTAGTAATACGTAAACTCAAAAAAAACATCTTCAGAGATTTCACATAGGACATTATAATCTACAAACATTATGTCAATGACGTGTTTATAATTTGGAAAGATAACCAACAAATTGAAGAATTTTTACTTGCAATCAATAGTAATGATCATGGGTTAAAACTAAAACTAGAACAGAAAAACAATACTAATCTCCATTTTTTGGACATTGATATAAAATTTAAACAAGGAAATGTACAAACAGCAGTGTATTTAAAACCCACGCATGCTCCCATATATATACCATCGTGGTCCAATGATCCATATAAGTACAAGTTATCAGCATTTAAGGCACTTATTAAAAAAGCATTCTTATATTGCACCAACATTCAAGACAGTCTTATGGAGATTGGTAAAATTAAAAGAATTGCAACAAATTTAGGCTACAAAACCACCACAATAGAAGGCCTGGTCAAAAGTTACAGACAACATAAAGGCAAAAAAGATACTAAAGTATTGGGTTGTTCGGATAGTAATTTCGTTTTTTTACCACTAGACAGATTAGTCTTATTTTTCCCGCCATTTTCATTCTAAACCGTATTATCATTATATATTTTGACAGCTAGCATTTTAAGATTTATTTGTAAAAAATTTTGTTTGATTTTGTGCAATTGTTTATTTTTGCATGTAGTTTCTAGAAACGTAGTAAGTATTGGAATTTTGTATGTATGAAGTATGCATAACAGCCATCAGTCAAATGGTGTCAAATGCCTTCCTGTAATTTATGTATAGTATGTGTAGGTTTTTGTGTTATTTATACATTTTTCACAGAATAACTGAATCTATTAGTAGTAGTTCTTTGTATTAAAATGAGGTTTCTATAATAACCTTGTAGTTGATCTGAAGAATGCTCTAATGTTCAATATCAAAAAGTGAATAAGTCAGTATATAAGACCTATATAATTTTACTACTCCATAAACTACTATTTACTACTATAATTTTACTTGCTTTGGACTGGAATATTGTCTGCAAATGGGTATTAAACAATAGATACAACTAAACTGTCTGACAAGTTCATAGAAATCCAATAATTAGGTCACCTTGGATAGAATAAATATTAAAATTCAAGTTAAGGAAGTTGAAAGTAATATAAATCAGTATTAGGGGACCATGAAAACCTTTCTTGCAGAAAATTCAAATTAAGGAAATTCAAGTTGGAGATATTAATTAAATTCCTATGCTATTCCATTGAGACCTATGAAGTGCTTCATTTTCTTTGAGTTAAAGAAATATTCAAATTACAGAAATTTGAGTTAGAGAAGTTTTATGGTAAGCCATATAACATCTAAGTTATTAAAGAGTTATTATTATTAAATTACTAAAATAATAACTTATTAAATAAATAATAAATTACTTCACAAATATAGATTTTTGTAATATTTCAATCATATTTATAATTACTTTAGCTTGTTTCTCTATCTCTTGAAATTCTTCTTCAGTACAAACCGCTTTCAATGATTCTAATAATCTTTGAATTGTATCATTAATTGCAGGAACTGGCATTCGGGGTAGAGATCTCTGGCAACTATATAAAGAAGGTTGATAGCCACTAATAAGTCTAACCACTGCACACCATAAAAGTGTAAGCTTTGAACTAGCATGTAATGGTTCATCTGTAAAAACAAAAAATAACACTAACATTGTATACATATATGTAAAATTTTAAATTATAATTATGGATATTGGATTGTATGAATAAATATATAAAATTTAGGATTAAATTATAATCATTTCTTTATTATTTAATTCTCATTAAAAATTATTTCCAAATGATCTGTCAGATTATCTATCAGCAGGGCCAGCCCAAGAAAAACAGTGAGGTTTGGTGCAAAGTTCTCATGCAGGCCTTTTAATAATTAAAAAAAAAGTTTTGAACAACAAAATAATATTTTAATGATAAACATACCATCCATTAAATAGATTAGTGAAAATTACTTAAATTATCAAAAAATAAAATGATCAAGTTTTAAATTTTGCAAGAGTTGGATCATGCAGGATCGTGGGGGTTTTGCACCAGCACACTGTTCACACTATCCTCTGACCAATCTTGTCTATCAGGCTATATTAAGGCTAAAAACCAGTTAGACAAATCATTTTGGCTAAAGGTAGGCAGTTAAGTTGCCATTTCTTGATAAATTTAATAATTAGAATTAAATTAAAATTAATTTTAAATTTAGAATATTCTGGAAGAAAAGAATTAACCTGAAGTGTCACTCAAATCCACAACTCCTGCTTACTGAGTAAATGCATTGCTAGTTATACCTGAACCTCTGTCTTACCATTAATTCCAGCTCTATTAACTAATTTAGATATAACAATACTGGTCATTTGCAGCACTGACTGAGGATGACTTAGCACACATGACCCTCTATGGTTTTCAGACAACATTTTTATTCTGGCATAATATATTTGTATATAAACAACTACCTGATATATTGCCAAATAATCTGCCAGATTTGTCGCACTGTATTACAGATAATAATAATTAGAAAAAAATTAGTTTGGCTAGAAGTAAGTAATTAAGCTACTATCACTTGATAGATTTAACAATCAGAAATTAAATTATTCTTTTCTTCCAGAACACTAAATTTAAAATTAATTTAATTCTAATTATTAATTTCTCAAGAAATGAAGGCATAACCACCTACCTCTAGCCAAATTTATTTGTATCTAATTATAATTAATATAGCCCAATAGATAATTGGAAGATTATTTGGCAATATAAATAGATTGAGTAGTTGTTTACTATGTATATAAAATTTATTTATTGAATTTCACATTGAATTTTTATTTTAATAACTACAATTCATATAAGAAAATTACTCACTTAACATGCCAACAAAGCTTGTTTCTGTAAGAAAAATGTTTTCACTGCTTATAAAAAATTCTCATGTTTTCTAATATTTGATGAAATATGCAGTTCATTATGCCCACTTCATCAAATACTATACATTTATTTTATAATTTCCCCTATAATTTTTATTATTATTAATGATTATTGTTTTGTTTAAGAAATATTGACTTCCTAAACAATTCAGTGATTTCTTTATTTAAAAGAAAATGCCAAGTTTCATAATTGTCTATGATGATTATTGCATGTAGAACTGAGAAATCCACAAAAACATTAGTCAACCAAATATTTTCTATTAATTATAGTTATCTAATGATAAATAAAGTACCCACTACTGCTTTTTCAGGTTATCAAAAGTTAATTTATAAAAAAAAAAAAACAAAAAAGTGACTCCTTTTGAGCAATCATCAGTTTAGCATTTCAAAGCTTAGAGACTACTATATTCCAAGAACAGATTATGGAATGTTATCTAATAATTGTTTATTATTATATTAAATCACTTCTTTCTAACTTTTAAACCTTAAAATAAAAGAATAAAAACAACTTTATAAGAAGAAAGGAAAAATTATTATTTTAACGTTTGAAGAAAAACAACAGTATGTAATGTAAAAGAGAAGAAATACTCAGTAGAAAGTAATCTCAGTTTTAACTCACAATCAGTTTTCTAATAAGAAAAAATATAAGTCAGAAAGAGGAGACAGGAAAAGAAAGCAACAAACTAAAAATATTTCAAAATAGTTCAAGCAAAGTTATAATTTGGCTAATTATGTGTTTGTTATGGTTTAAAATAAGAAAATTTGGATGAGAGAAAGACAAAAGGACATCTGACGATAATACTAACCTTCAGTTAATCTCTATCTAAAGGTTTGAGTGCGGTTGAACAGTGAGGACGTGCTAAACTGAGCTCCTGGATCTCGTGCAGTTTCTCTTGGGATTTATCTGATATAGTAAAGTGTGTAATATCGTTCGACTCAGGATTACGCAAGGATTAAGATGACATCAAGAATGTAAACGTGGGCCAAGAATTTTGAAAGTTACAGAAGTCCGAGAATCAGGACTTTTCGGGACCAAATATCTGGATGGTGGTGGTCATTTTACCGGAAATTCATACCGGATCTTGTGGACAACTGAACTGTGAGTACTTTGTGAGATTTTGGGAGTCCTAGGACCAGTGGTTTTCGAGATTTTGCCATTTTTATCTTTTTTCTGGCATAGTAAACACTAGTATTGTGTTTTATTCCAAAGACACAATATTAGTGTTTACTACGCCAGAATTATAAAACAGGACAGGGTTTCAAAACAACAAATTTATCTTCTTTATCGTCGGGTCTCGGCGGGCCCCATTGGGTCCCACATTCTCCATCAGTCAACCTAATTATCATATTTAGGAAGTGGACTGTTTCAGTAACTGTTTCTGTAAATTTGTGTACTGTAGTCATGCTAGTTTTTAAGAGCGGCCCTTTGTATAGTTAATAATATAGAGGTAAATTATGAGTTATCACTTTTGTAATTAAGATTAGTTATTCAATAAATGCTTTGTTATTTTGTTAAACCTGTTGCCTGTCATTTAAAGGATGCCTGCCAGCTTTCCAGCACACTCCCCACTCGATTTGCCCTCCTAAGCCATCTGAAAAATCCGAGACCGGTCTTTGAGGACTTGTGCCGGGTAAGTAGTCATTAGGGATTGTCCCAGTGACCCTCAGCTTGTCTCACAAAAGTGATGTTATGAATATTTCAGGATGAAAGGATGGGTTTGTTGCATACAAAGGACTAAACTTTAAAGACTGTATAATGCAAGATGGCAGTGTGATGCCATTCCATGATGTAATTTGGGGTTCTTTGTTCTTATTTGCATTTATGTTCTGCTTCTTGAAGGTTCATTTACGTGCATATAGCATCATATGCTCCAAATCAAATTATATATATATATATATATTGCTATTTTGTTTTATAGAGATAGTGTCAGTATTGTCATATTTATTAATTAATTAATTAATGTATTTTTGGAAAATTAGTTTTTTGAGGTTCTGTTAAATTATAGTCATTATCAGTAATGACTAATTAATGCACAGTTTTTTTATTTATATCTACTGTGATCAGAAACTAATGCATTACTACATTAATGTAAAATGATATTATGAACTAATTGTAATATATACAATTATGCATAATATTTAGTATCAGTGGTGTGAAAATATTGGTTTATTTGTTATATTAAAATATTTAAATTAAATACTGAACTTTTAAAATGTAAATATATTTTTATAAGGAATATTTGTGTAATAATTTTATTTTTATATTGTATTTTTAATTAATTTTTATTAAAAAGAGAATTTTAACAATTGTATTTTTATAATTAATCAAACTGTGTACTTCTAATTGTTAATTGTTTGTATTATTAAGTTAACGATATATTCATTGCATTTTTACATACTGTACATGTATTTAACATTTTTGGTTATAATTGTTAAAAGTTATATATTGAAAAGACTAATATTTTTATATTTAATTGCAAAATAAAAAGTTTTTAAAAAATTCGTAAGTAATTACATTACATTAATATTTTAAATTGTATGCTTTATGATAATTTATTCTATTGTAATACAAAATTTAAAAAAAATAACATACAGGGTAGTCATAAAATAACTTGATGAATTAACAATGATATTGGGAATGTTGAAAGAGAGGAATCTGTTGAAACTTTTGCAGGATAAATACAAGGTGACATGCACTCGCAATACATGAAAACAGTGGTAGAACACAACAGTTATGGTTGATATAGGCATGATGGAAAACAGCATAATGCATTGAAATGGTATGTGTAAAATGAAAAACAAGAGATATGATGTTTGAACAACGGAAAGCAGGTGAGCTAATAACAAGTATTACAAGTATTAGAAGACCAGTACACATTTGTGGATGAAGCGGCAGCATTTTAGCTGAAGCTTGCTGTAATGTCAGCTTGCAGGGTCTAAAAGCATCTGTTGAGCAGAATTCAAGAAAGCATGCATTTTCACCAGTGGCGTGCCGTCCTTGGAAGCCGTGGAAGCCCTGCTTCCTTATATTTTCTAAAATATGAAAATATTTGCACAATACAGTTGTCCCTCGATAATCCAACAGGTCTGGGACCAAAGGTGTGTTGGATTACAAAAAGTGTCCGGATTACCGAAAATAATTACATATTTCGCATTGTTTTGCTAGCAGTAACTTACAATATTCTCTACTCCAACTGTTCGAACAGAACTGTTCACATAAAACACACGAAATGTGTGTCATCGAGTAAGAATTGGATGGGGAGATTCACATCGCGACATGCTTCTGTGCAAGCAGACACGTNAGAATATGAAATTGATAATGTATTTTGATGTTTCAATACTTTTTAATTTTCGGCTCTTTTCACCCTATGAACACTAAGAGGGCCTTTTTCATTGTTGGTATGGCCAGACCCACAACAGAGGTAATTGGATAGAAAGGTAGGGCCTGACATATCTGGGACTTACCACAAAAAATATTCCTAAGATTGTTCACCCAAAATCAATCCCAGGACTCCTATAGTAATAGGTTGATGCCTTAACTGCCCTGGCCATCCAGCCAAAGATGTTTCAATTTTTAAATGTTTAAATTTTCTAATTTGTTTAACTGAATGTTAAGCTTTGAAAATAAAATGATGTGAATTTATGACAGTCTATGATTATAAACCTTAAAATTTGAAAATTATACTGTAGTATCTATTTATAAAACAAATATATAAGTGCATATTTATTAAAAATAAATTTTTAGCGATTAGTTATAATGAGATAGACTGACTGCTCCTCACTCTCAACATCAAAACCAAACTCACTGGAGATGAGAGAAAATGATGATTAAGGATGATGCTAATAAATTTTTATAATTCTTCAAGATTAATTCATTCACTTTATTACATTTGAAAATTATAGTATTTCATTGTCTTAACATATAATTTCAAATAGCTCAAAAATATCTCTGTACAAAGAAAAATCATTAAATATTTATAACCATAGAACAAAAAGGAAGATTATACAGGTAACCCCCGTATAACATGGCACTTCTATAGCACGGATTCACTCTAACATGGTTCGAGAATTGGTACAATCCCCGTATAACATGGTACTGTTATAGCACGAATTCACTCTGACACGGTTCGAGAATTGGGTGAAAACCTCATACAACATGAAATGTAATAAATTTTTACATACTTAAGTAATAATAGTTCACGAAAATTATTATTTTCGTGAACTATTAATACTTAAGTATGTAAATTTTATTTTCCTTCTGTCGATACATGTGGTCCTTCTCGAAACTTGTTTCAATGTTGCCAGATCGCGTCGCTTCTGCTTCTGTTGTTGCCAGATGTTTTTCCCTTATTCCATACTTGCTTTATTTTTCATAAGTGCATAGCACCATATAAGGAAATTTATAAAGATCTTTTAACTAGAAGCAAGCAAATTTACATACTTTTTGCAAAAGGTAAAGCATGGATCTGAAGATAATGCAGAAAAATACTTAGAAGATAAGGATAACTTTCCAAAAATAAAATGCTCTCTGTTAACAGTGCTTTTAGTGATGACGAAGAAAACATTGTTTAATTTATATTATTATGTATCACTTAAGAAAATTTTAATAAAGATGTTTATCTTAATTATGAAAATATAATAGCATGTTTTTTTAATTTTTGGAACCTATCTCTCCTTTTCGTACTAGTTCTTTGTTTCGTATAACACGGATTCGCATAACACGGCAATTTTTTGGAACGTAACTACTGTGTTATACGGGGGTTACCTGTACAAATTTCAATTTAAGATAATATGTATTGTAAAATATTAATAATAAACAATTTGTTAGAATAATCAAAGCACACCAAAACTGATGTATTTAACAAGAATACTAGATGAATATTATATACAGGACACATCTAAACAGAACAAGAGTCAAAGATTACCAATATGACACCAGAAACACACTATAGCAGTGAATTCCAACTGGTGAGGCATGCCTCCCTTGGAAGGCACAGAATATCTTCAAGGAAAGCACGAGCAAATGTGTGCAATGCTAATTAGTGTGTGACTGAAGATAAGTGTATGTGAAAAAAATGACACTCCTCCAAACACAATGCGACAGCCCTCCACAAGTACATAATGTTTTTCCATCACTCTCTCATTTCCCTCATTTAGCTTCTTGTTTGAACATACTAAAATGTTATTTCAGCAATCTAATAGTACTGTTTTGCCAAACTTACACAACTTGTGTATATTATAACACTCTTATTCTTTTTAAGTACTTTTAACAAATTGCATTTCAAACTCTTATCATCCCTCTTCAGTTGTTGTTAAAATACTAAAATACTCTCAGACAAAAAACTAACACACGTAAACTGGAACAATATACTACAAACAACAATTAACACCTCAATACCACTTCCAGCAGTTAAAAGATTTTAATAATCTAACGTTTTCGGCCGTCTTTTAGAGGCCCTCCTCAGGATGAAACATTAAAAAACAGTTCTATCTTTTGAATACTCTCTAATTTGTTTTCCATCATCATGCATAACGTTTGTTAAAAATGTTTCCATATACAGTAAAACCTGTCTATGGCTACCACCCACGGTTCCTTCAAAAAGTGGTCTTTTAGACAGGTGGTCGTACAATACAGGTGGTGCTGTAATACCGTATTTCCGTACATATTTTGTGCACTTTTTAGCCATTTCTACTAAGAAAAACTCGAGGTGAGCAAATATAAGTGAATTTTTTCAACACTAAGGCTATATTGGTATCATATTTTATTCTTATAGGATAACTCGATTTACGGAAGTCATCATGATTTTATAAGACAGATTTAACACCAATATTTTAAAGATTAATACAATAGTCGCATATTCTCGATTATAATGCACACTTTGTTTTGTCCGACTTAATTAACTCAACTCGGTTGTTTTCGTTCACTCCCCAGTTACATGTATTACGTCATCGATATACAAGCACGTTGTATCTCTATATCACTTTGGTTTTGGTATTCGTTAGTTTAATCTTATCTTAACTTTAAAAATACTGTATTTCTTAATATTTAATATTTTCTTAAGTACAATAAGAAAAATTATTAAATAATAATAAAACGATTTTATTATTTTTTCTCATTGTACGATTTCATTACATTCCGCGATTGTCATTGTGGAATCAAAAAAGGAAGGTTGCCTGTAAAACTGAGTTTTGCATTAATGAGTTTATTGTTTTTTAAATATTTTGCGTGCAAAAATGACTTGGATATTATTTTCCTTAAAATATCGGGGAAATAAGGTAGGTTGCAGAAGTAGGTTGCACAGAAACTATTTATTGCACATGTACTGTACATGAGCTTCAAAATAAATAAATAGATAAGTAAATAAAAATAAATTTTATCAAACATGAGATCAGCTGATTAATTGTATCGTGTACAATATATTATACCGTCAAGGAAAATACTGTAGGTTTACGGTAAAATAAATTTCATTTTTCAAAAGTTAAACTTCGCCGCTAATTGCTGTTGTTATAACTTTAATATGATCTTCTAACGACAGCACTTTGCGTTTCTTTCGTTTATCGGACAATTTCGAACAAACTGAAATGAATTTCCTTTGTTGCTAGACTAATTCATTAACACCTGAACCTAATTTCAAGGATGGAGAAGTGCCCGAGATGGGTTTGAATGAGAGTTTAGACTAATTCATTATATTAGGAGGAGAAAACGTTGTTGAACAATAGTTTAGACCAGATTTATTTGCAAAAGTGGTCGCTTATTACAGTTGTTGTATGTTGTTTTGGACCAAAAATCGATGCCCGCGGTCGCGTTACACAGGTGGTCATTTAATACAGGTAACTTATACGAAGACTATGGATAAACTATTCGGTGCCAGAAATTTTTGCCCGTTTTGACAGGTGCCCGTCGAATGCAGGTGGTTGCCTAAGCAGTTTTTACTGTATTCTACTTAATCTACTAACTAAACAAAATGAATTGTTTCGATATTTAAAATGCACTGCTATTTGAAGAGAACTATGAATAATGCAGAATCTGTAGTCCAAAGTGAACCTAGCAATAGTAGCATGATTATTACTGATAACACAAGTATTACCTCTGATAAAGGAAAGAAAAAGCACAGACAATATGACACAAGTTATGTCAAGTTTGGATTTTCTTGTTTTTGTAGCAAATCTGGCATTCAACAGCTTCAGTGTGTCATTTGTTTTCAAGTTCCCACCAATGACAGTCCTAGACCTGCAAAGTTTGAAAGATCCGGAAACAGTGCATGAAGGTTATGTATATAACGATCACAAGTTTTTTTGTTCAAAAAGAGATGGAATTGAAACAGCAGAAGACTATAATGTCAAAAGATGCCAAAGGTTTGATAGAGATAACTAAATAAATTTGTTTTATTATTTCAAATTTACTGTATCGCAGAGTGTTGAAAGCTTCTTATATAGCAGCTATGATAATCACTAAATGTAAGAAATCACACACTATTGCTGAGAATTTGTTGCTTCCAGCAACTGTAGAAATATGTTGTATTATACGCAACTGCAAAGGCATTACGAACTATTCCACTGTTAAATAATACAGTTTCACAGCTTAATGCGAGGAATGACCTGCATGTGAGAATGACAGAACCAAACATCAATTGTTTGTGCAATTCAAAACAAGCTCAAATTTCACATTGAAGTTTACAGTTTATGAAGATATTCAAAACGTTTTTTTAATTTACATTATTATAACTTTATTCAGAAGAAATGAACTCCTGGTTATACAGATATTACCCATTTTATTTGTGCATAGTGTGTAGGTAGGTATATCTGTAGATTTTAACAGTTAAATTATATTTTTGCTTCATATTTTTAATCAAATCTTACCAGTATCATTTAATTTGTAATGAAAAAAAAGAAATACTTAATACAAAACAATAAACACTGTGCACATGCGAAGGGAGCTGCCATTGTGACAAGCCCTGATGGAGGAGGAATACTGTAGAAAAGGTTGGAAACCATTGCTCTGTAGTACACTCAACATTTGCAACACAGGAGGATGCCAAGTTCTGGGGTGAGGCACAAATCAGATCCACCAAGCAAGGCTGAAATTATTGAAATTAACAAACAAGGCATGGGTGGAAACTACATAAATCGTTGAAACAGACTATCAAGTGCATAGAGGATGATGGATATATCACTGGAATGTCAATTCTCATCAGGTACTACCCTTAACCACATTATATTGTTTAGTATACTATATGTATGTATGTATGTATGTATGTATGCATGCATGCATAATGTTATTGTTTATTGATACAAATTTGTTTAACCTTTATTTACATCTGTAAATACTCTACATTTTCTGTTTATTTTTTGGTTAAATTGGTACTCAATGGTTAAATATTTAGAATGTTAAGTCAATTTTATATTTAAATATTATATTGAATCAATTCAAAATGCAATTCCAGATGGTAAAATTCTATTCAGTTGATGTTACTTAAAACCTGAAGATGGCTGATAAAAGCAGCCAAATGTGTTTTTATTTTTTATTTTTTTAATTATTTATAAACAATTGCCAGAATACATCAGGCTATAATAATGCTACTAATTAAATATCAAATAATTTGGACTAGAGGTAGACATTAGGCAGCATTTCTTGATAAATTTAATAATTATAATTAGTGATGTAACGAATATTCGGTTACTATTCGGTATTCGGCCTATTCGGCCTATTTTTCACTATTCGGCCGAATACCGAATATTTAATCACTATTCGGCCGAATACCGAATAATAAACAACAAGAACACAGTAAATTAATCATTTTGGTATTTAGAGTTAATGTTATAGAGTTAGTGTTGTTTGTTTATATTTATTTATAACTTGTAACATGCACAAAATAAAAAAGAAAATAATATTAGTCACATGTATTCACAATTTATAATTACAAAGATCAGCACACGTACAC
>NW_019384959.1:331255-385827 GCF_000671375.1 Centruroides sculpturatus | reverse complement strand
TTTTAGAAAATATCATATGCATAAGTAGTTACCTGATTTTTTTATTTTTTTATTAAATAGAATTTTTTAATTTATTTTTTTGGCAGGCAATGATGGTAGGCTAGCTAGACTTTATTATGAGCAGCAAATCTAAAGCATGCTAAATAAAATAAAACTTTAGATGTTCTTTCTGTTGTCAAGAAAACTGAAATTTGACTTTAGGCAATTTAAATAGACAATTTGATTTTAGGCTTCCTGAAGCAATCATTTATACAGGTATGTAAGAGTTTTCACACTACAATTATTATTAAATTTAGACTGATAAATAGCTGATAATAGCAAAATTACAGTTTTGTTTACATTCACTTTTTGCTGGCTTAGCACTTATGAAATGGATAAAGCTTGTGACTAATGTGAAATGTGTGCTAATGCCATTGTGAATGAATTTCAATCGAGTTGAAACAAGTTGCAGAAATGATTATTTGTAAAAACAGAATTATTCTATTCTACTTTCAATTATAAGCAGTTCTAAATAATAGGTCTAAGCCTATTTAATTCCTACAAACACACATTACCTATTGATAGAAAATCCTATTTATTAGAAGGCCTAATGGACTCAGCATTCAACTGTATTTGGATTTTGGATCAGATAAAACTGTTTTGTTTCATAGTGATTCTATACAAATATACATTTACATTTACAATGCAACTGTAGTAAAGAATTTGTTCTTTTGAGAAAGAACTGTGACAAAATTACTGATTTGTTAAATATGTCAACAGATACTGGCAACAATAGAAAAATAGATATTGGAATGAAATAGTTGTCAGATCACGCAGATATGGTAGCCTAGGAAGGACAAAAAAATAAGTATCATCATGTATTATTGTATAAGTTCTTACATCTAGGATTAAAAGAAGTAAATACTGCTAAATAGTCTAAAGAAATGCTATACAAAAAAAATTTTATCTTACTTTTCATTTCTATTGATAAAGAAGCATAAGCTTGTACTTCTCAAATCTAACAACTTGACAAATGTAGGAATTCCCAGGTAAATTTGTTTTGGTTTTTTAAAATAATTTGATATCATATATTTAGTATTCAGAATATGATATTATATATGCTTTCTATTGGTTAATGTTAAACTGAAAATATATTTTTCTTGTGACTTTAGGCTATAGATACATGCATAGTATATACTTATGTATTTATTTACCATTTTATATAAATTTTTTTGAATTTTTAAAATTGAAAAACATTGCAAGCCAAAAATATTTTGTTGACATTCTAAAAAACAAAAAAAACGTGCATAAATTGACATATACAAATTATTATACAGTTTACACAATCTAATGACATTTTACAAAGTAACAACAGTTCTATGGAATGAATTATCTTCTGTTCTGAAAATGGAAGTTGTGAATAGTTATGAACAACTGTGATCATTTTGTGCATTTGCTAAACAGCATAATTTATCTGCTGAAGGTGGCGTTTAAAAAATTAAATACAAAGAAAATGAATCTGTTGAAGATCAAAGAATAAAACAATGAAAGATGAAATCTACTCATAAAGACAAATTGATTGTAAAAGCAGCAACTAAAGATCCTAAAAAATTTGCAAGAGAAATTAAATCTGATGTGTTTGGCCATGAAAAAGGTCTACAATTAAAACACAATCATAAATCAATTACATGAAAAACCTATATGGCAGAATAGCAATAAAAAAAGCCATGCTTAATTCCTACTCAAATGAAAAAGGTTGCAATTTTTTAAGAAACACAGTCAACTCTCATTAATATGAATTGCTAGGTGACCAACAGTTAGTTCACTTTATGAAAAATTCATATTAATGATTTTCAGGGTCAAGGTTATATAATTTCAATAACTTTCCAAAACACCTACATGAGCATACCTCAAATTACTAATTTTTACTAATGTTTTCATCTATATATAACAGACATCTTCAGGTGTATATATATTACCACTTGCAGACAGAAAGGTGATTTTGTTCGTTTCGGTGCCTATTTTCGGTTAGGTGCATGCAATGATGTTATGATTTTGGACCCATAGGCCTAAATTCCGTTAGCCGCGCACAGGCTAACGGAATACCAGGGAGCACAAACATTGTCACTTTAATGCCTCTGTATATCGTAAACGAAGTCATGGACCCCTATTTTTTACATTTAAATGAACAGTACCCTCATTACATTTTTGGATTACTCAACGCAATTAACATAAAATGGCAAAGTTTTATCAAAATCGGCCCATTCAATTTTGAGAACGAACTCAATTCTATAAGCCCATAGAAGACATTCTACCAACCATGGAATATCACGCGATTTCCTGCGATAGCGATTTGTCGCGCGCACTTGTGCTATGACCTTATATCTCAAAAATGAAGTCAAGGACCCCCCCATTTTTATTACATTTTTGGATTCCTCATTGCAATTAATGGAAAATGGCAAATCAATCAAACAGATTTTGAGAACGAACCCAAACGATTTCTGTTATTGCGTTTTTATATTGCATCCTTTTCCGGTTTTGTTATCTTTAACAAAAATGACTCGTTACGTTGTTTAGCATCTCTGTCAGAGAAACTAATACAGTAGAGCAGGGGTGTCCAACCGTTTGGTTTCTCTGGGCCACATTGGAAGAAGTCATGGAGTTCTGGGCCACAAATATATTGTGACCCAATTTTTAAATATACAAATATATTTAAGAATTTACATGTCTAGATTATAGTAATAAGTATTAAAACTTTATCACGAAAAAGGATATTTTAAAAAATTACTTCTACAGACACTTTTAATTTCTACTTAGAAATTTTATTTATTATAAAGAAGTCAAACAAAAATTTATTTGAAAAACACAAATATTTGTTTTATTTGGGTCTTTAATTAATAAAACAACGAAACACCATTTTAAAGTACATTTTTATTCAACTAATATATTTATAAATAATATGTAGCCCAAAATGTAGCCAATGCGCCAAATGATATTTTTTTACACCAAACTAAAAAAGGGTACCTAAATTTGGCGCAAAGTAGACAAATCTTGCAACGCTAAAAGGAATATTAAATAAAGCTAGAGTTGGGAGTCAGAGGATTATAGACCCAAATTCGGGGAATGGAGAGAAAAGTCAAGATATAAATAAGTGAGAAAGGTTAAATAGACCTTCTGTTACGCAAATGTAAGGTCACCGATTTTGGGGGCAATACGTTAATTGTGCGTCAGGAAAACCTAGGGTCAAACCGTATGTGGGTGGCGGCGGTAGGAGACAGAGATGACAAGTGTCGTACACGAAAACCATTTATTTTGACATTAGATTAACTTACACAATGGGAAGAACAAGAATTACTACGTTGGCCAGCTGATATGCCACTTCGGATATGCCCGGGGCTTGAACGAGGTAGAGACTAAAGGTCTGCGGGCGGTGTCCGGAAAATCTTGTGGGCGGTATCTTCTACATCTTGCGTACAATGTCCGGTCAACCTGGCGTACGATGTCTTGTCTCCTTTCCTCCAAGGATGCGACAGAGCTCGAATGTGGTGGCGTCCTGGATTTTTGGGTCCGGTGCACGGCTGAGACTCGGCTGTCAATCCACTCTTTGTCCTTGAGACCCATGGTTTTATAAGATTTTCCCCCAATCTCATCCTCTTGATTGGTCCCGTTCACCCTCTCCCTTACCCCGATTGGTCACTCGTTTTGTTTCTAGGCGAAACCCGAGACCGATCCAGGTCAGGAAAAGGTCGGAGAGGTGATGACGGCCTTTTAACGTTCGCTCTCGTATTTTACTCTGTTATGGCCCTTTTCTCTGTCATCTTTGAACCTAAACGGTCCACCAGATGTTCTTGTGGCCATTTATCCCCTACCACGTTCTTACTTAACAGATGTCCCTTTTGTTCTTAGACTCCCCTTTCTCCCGCTTGCTTCGACCCGATATTTGTTCGCGCGCATCTCGACAAAGCTCACTCTCTCTGTCGACATTCCCCCCCTGTTATTTATCGTCGCGTCGCGTTTGTTTTACAATTCGAGAAAGTTTTCGTCTCATCTGGGTTCTGTCACTAACACATCCCCTCAACCCGATTCGATCTTCGAAACTCCGACTTAAAAGTCTCGTAATTATTCATATTTCCGACTCGCTTTTCACGACCCTCACAGAAATATTGATCCGTAATTTTCCAACCTTTCTCACTTCTTTTTTTTTTTTTGGCCTTTCTCTCCTTTCCCCGAATTTTGGGCTATAGTCCTTTGAGTCACTACTCCAGGTTTATTTAGTATTCCTTCCTCATTCACACACTACAAATATTTGAAAATACTTCCTTTCTATTAAAAAATAAAACATGTATAAAGGTTTACGGCTTTGTGAAACTTCTTTTTTGAGGTTTATGCCGTAGAAATAAATAAATAATTTAAAAATTTGTCAGTTTTGTTTACATGTTTATTGGGCCGCATTGGAACTTGCCTTGGGCCGCGGGTTGGACACTCCTGCAGTAGAGCATCGATTATCCGACCCCCGATTAACCGTCACATCAGTTAACCGACCATTCTAGTCGGCAAATTTCAAATGTCCGCTAGTGATGTGGCACTACAATATTTGGCTATGTCTTGGCTACTTTAATATTATTTTTGTTAAATTTTTGCGTGTTTTAGCTGGCAACACGGCTTGACCATTAAAGGGCGGCCAGTATTTAAACGAGACTTAATTTTCTAATTATGAGTGGTTGTTTGTTTTGTGAGCAATAAAATAATTTTAAAATAATTTTTAACGATATGATAGCAACGATTATTATTATTTTTTAAAATTTGTTAGGCTTAACATCGATGAAAATTCAATGCGAAGTTGGTTAATAGCGATATACTAACTAATATACTAATTACATGGGATATACTAATATACTATACTAATAATGTATTTTTTTCGGTTATCCGATTTTTCAGTTATCCGACCAACCTGAGTCCCCAATTGAGTCAGATAATCGATGCTCTACTGTATGTTGTCTGTAATAACAAGCTGATATGTTTGTAATAACCTACTAAACAATCCGCTAGATATTTTATCACGATTTATTAAGGCTAACTAATAATCAGATACAAATAATTTTGCTATAGGTAGACAGTTAAGTCCCCATCCTCTAGTTCATCCTTTCTCAAAGAGGGCGATAATGTCCCCTTGTGGGCGATGGAAGCTTTCAGAAGGCAGTAGAAGGCTCGGTGATTAAATATGAGTTTTATTTCTTCTCATTGAAACATTCTTTGATCTCAGAAATAGGATATAGGTGACCCATATCCTATTTCTGAGATCAAAAAATGTTTCAATGAGAAGAAATATATCTATCCTATCTATCCTAGCCATATAATAATGCATATAAATATATATAATAATGCATAGAAATATATCTATCCTATCTATCCTATCCATATAATAATGCACGTTTAAACATTCTATTTGCAATAACTGTTTTTAAGATATGCAACAGATGGTAATGTAAAAAGGTACGTTAAAAAATATGAAAATATGGGGGCACTAGAATTTTTTAAACTCAAAGTAGGTGGTGGTCGAAATAAATTTGAGAACCTGTGCTCTATAGTCTATTTATTATAACTTGGCACCTACTGTAAACAAAGATTTTGTCGTATTAATCAGCCGGAGATTTTCATTGGTCAAATCACAATCGGAAGTGGCTCGACACGTGATGACCAGCTAAGCCCCTTTCTCTGCACATATTAAAGTAGGTCAGAGTTGTCACAACAATTTAAAAATTACCGAGATAATACAGTACTTAGAAATTATTGCCTACTTTAACATCTTTACATAGCCGTTTAAATTATTTCCATCATTTAAATACACAGTAGTTTGTCAAAAATTATTATTAAGTAAATATTATTAAGACTTACAGAAAACATATTTATAATTTTGTAATTGAACATACTTCAGAATTTTTATCTACAAAACTATTTTATTAAATAAATATTAAAAAAAACAAAAAATTCTGCAATCCTTAAAATAATACGCAAACCTCTACCTCTAAAGGAAAATGTTACTGTAATGTATGAATTTATCTATGTGATATTTATATAATTAAATTTTTAAATAATTATAGTGTGAACTTACCTTATTAATCATCTGTATCAAAAGATAGTTGCTCAAAGTAATCATTTATATCGCTTTCGTCACTATATGTGTTAGATTGAATAATTAGTTTTTCTACAACAGTTTCCGAAATCTCATCAAGTTCCCACATTCATTGTTGTTCTTTTTCTATATATTCGATGCATTTTAAAACTCCATTGTTCTTCAGTTATTTGTTTAATAGCTTTATTCATTAAAATTCGTACATCTGACAGTTTGAATGTTGTGTTGTGACGTGCGATGTTGTGACCTTTCATATCTGCCCATATCAATTCAATAGGATTTAAATTACAATGATACGGAAGTAAATGTAACACATCAATATCCATTTCTTTGGCCACTTCGTCAATAATATATTTATTGTAGTCGACCCCCCTATAACACTGTTGATTTTTCCGTTTTATATGAATTCCATGTTGTACGAGTCACTTAGATTTTACAAATACGTGAGCCGTTTACAGCCCGGCACACGTATTTGTAAAATCTAAATGACTCGTACAACATGGAATTCATATAAAATGGAAAAATCAACAGTGTTATAGGGGGGGGTCGACTGGTATTTATGTTTTATTTTTTTAACAATATCCAAAAGTTCTATTTTCAACAAAATATGACCTACTTGAACCTATAACCGGTGCATACAGTGTATAATCTTCCAAAAGGAATGTTTTCATAATTAATTTATTTTAATTAAAGAACCAAGAGTTCCGCATAGGTATACACACTCAAACATGCGCTTCTGGCTAAGCGTGCGTTGATAGATTTTGGTTAGAACGTGCGTTTTGCAGGCGTCAGCTGCGCGCTTTGAGATACATGTGCTGCCATGTTGTTGAACATTCGATCGTGCGCTTTCGGGTAGAGTAGACACACATTGGCCGAAATGGAGAATGATCATTTCGATACTGATCTATTTATTGATGAAATCTAAAAGAGACCAGCCATCGTCAAATGATTTTATAGATATTCTAAAAGAATTAAAAACTTGGGTTCATATTGTCTTAGTTTTGGATACAACGTCACAAACATTCCATGCGTTAGTCTACCTCGTAATATTGGGTGCACCCAAAATTATCTTTGCCTCTGCCATCGTCTTTTATATAGGATGATGGAGGAGGCACACACAAGCAATTACTTTCATGCCCATTTCCAAACTGAGGCAGTGCGAACGGCCGTCGAACACCGAGCTAAACGCGCGGTGTGTACACTGCTAACGCGTGTTTAACGCAATGCAAAACACCTAATGTGTACAAAGCAAGTTCGAGCACTTTCAAAGAAATCACGTGACAGAATACGCAAACGAACCAAACAATTCAAACTCACCAACGTTTGGATTTGTTCAAATTTTTCATATTCATGTTCAATCCAGATGATTTACTCGAAGAAGAACCCAGAAGGGTTAGAACGCGCGTTACCGAAGCACGCGTTTGAAAACGCCTAATGTGTACACAGCCTAACGATCAATGTCCAAACACAAGAGAAAGTTATGTCAAAATGCATAACATACATGAGAGTGAGATAAATAATTAATAATGATCTCACATGTTCCCCAGTAATTTTTTAATTATTCTTTACCACGTAATAATATAATATAATGCTATCACTCCGTATGCAATAAGTTCTACCATGCCATGGAAAGGCAAATCTTGTCTCTTGTATTAATGCGTGAGGATGTGTCATACGCCTTAAAAATTGGTTAGAGGAGATGGAAATTTTTAAGGCGTATGTCACATCCTCATGCATCTTCTCAATTTTAGCTGAGTAATATGGAGAATTGACCATGACAACAACAGCATTACTTTCTAATTTTGATATTTTTTCAAATCATTTTTTGAAATTATTGCTATCCATTTCTTTGTGGTAATCTTTTGTTGACTTTGATTCAAATTCATACAGACCACCATTCAGAAAACCTGTATTGCTGCCTATATGAACAACAACTATTCGTTTCCCCTTTCCAGAAGGATTTTTCAATCCAGTAGATCGTCCAGACATAAAAGCTTCGCGACATGACGTAATTGAATAGTCCTTCCAGACTTTATTCTTGGTATGGCCCGAATTAATCTATGTTTCGTCCAAATAGTAAATCTTACGGCCTAAAGAATGCATTTCTCTTATTTTTTGTAGATATTGTCTTCGCCATAAAATGATATCGTCTCTTTCAATTAATCTACTATTTCTGTTTCGGTTCATATATTTAAAATTAAGTAATTTTAACAAATTATAGATCGTATAGATCGAGTAAAGTCTGGTAAATCTGGATCATCATTAACAGCCTGTAATATCTTATCTACAGTAGGTAATTCATTTAAAAAAATAAAAATTGTGTACTTTACCTCTAATGGCACATTTTGTGAATTCGTCATATTTGTCAACAAGTTGAGTATGCTTACGGGTTTTCGAAGGAGTTATTACTTTACCATTAATAAAATATTGTTTACGAATTCTGTAAATGCTCCGTTCTGATATCCCTGTGATTGTCTTTGCTACCATTTTCACTATATCCTGCACGCAGACTTCTGGATTTGTTTCAGTTAAAGAATTAAACAAATTTAATACTATTTGTTCATCCGAGCTCCTCAGCGATTTTCCTTGCCATATTTATATTCAAGTTTGCCATTTTTTTAATTCAACAACACAGTTTGAAATAATGATAGTTATTGTAATGAATGGAAAAAGAAACAAACATTATAGTGCACATGATCGGAAAAAGTTTATTTCTAATGATTCAGAATGTGCAAATATTCATTAAAATAACAACTTGACAAATATGAAATAATTACATTTATAATCATTGCTAAGTGACTAGTATTTCATTAATGATTTTATAAATAACAAAGAACTATTTTCTGAGGACGAATGAGATGCAATGCGATTTTTAATTGATGGACGTGGGTTTAAACCAATAAACAAAAGAAGGTGTGTCTCAGTTTGTTTACAGTAGGTGCCAAGTTACGATAAATAGACTATAGTTCAGTGGTAGTCAACCTGGTACTAGTGGGCGATTTGAGCTTTCATAGTGGTCAGTAGGAGTTGTATGATGCCAAAGCTACTTTCCCTTATCACCGCGCATCTGTGACTCACTGGCGGAACACATTGTACTGTAACAGCAACCATCACTCGAGTTGAGCTTGTTTCGTGGTGGAGTCGAATTGCCAGATTTAGATACTTTTTTCAGTTTGACGTAAAATAAAATAAAATAAAATAACAATTTGACGCACTGGCAAAAAAAGTTTGTGTATTATAAACATCTGAAAAATATAAATAAAAAGATAAATTTAACTACATATTTTAGTAAACCGCCACTCAAAAATTAGGATTACTTTGCAGTTGCACTAAATTAACTTACTGTGGAACCGGTGGGCGATTAGAAAATTTTACTACCAAAATTTTTGTACAAAAGTGGGCGGTAGGTATAAGAAGGTTAACTATCCCTGTTCTAGTTCGATTTAAAAAATCCAGTGGATCATTTAGTTGTCAACAATGCCATTTGCTAAACGATAAACAAGGTGTCCTTCTAGAAACAATGTAAACCGGAATGATGACGCAAGATGTAGACGAACAACCAGTATCTGGTTAGACACACGAACATGCACTTAGAATTTTATTACATGGAATCGATAAACGCCATTTATTGACCACCAGATTGCCAAAATGACAAATCCTTTGGAAATTCGGTCCCAGTCATGGTTGACTCAAAGTTTTGGAAATGAACTGACCAAATAGATTGGGTTAAGTCTGTCCATTTTAATAATGAACATTATAAAAATGATAAGCAAAACTTCTGAAAACTAATATATTTCCTTCTGTATTATCTTATAAATCGATGAATGAACGGTTCAGGGTTCAGTAATTACACACCAACCAAATGCCGAAATTCTACCGGGCTAGTTTAAGGCTAATTACTAAATGAATTACGTAACCAATTTGGCTCTAGAGGTAAGCGTTCGGCGCCATCTCGTATTAACATTAATAATTATAAATTAATTAANATTTAAATATTATATTTGAATTTAGAAGTTATTTGATAATTATTTTTTAATATTTTTTAAAACCATTTTTCTCTAAAGAGACGAGCTTTCTAAATAAAGCCATTTCCAGTAAGTTCGATGAACTTGTCATATTCAAGAAACTACCGGCTACGGTTGAGTTGCTGCATGCTGCATGAAAGCCCAGTGTCAGTGACCATTCAAAGCAGTTCAATTTCTATTCATAAAAATTCACATTATGGATGACTAAATTATCATAAATGTATGAAAAGAAAGAGTTGTTTTGATTGCTTAAAATTCAACTCGTATAAAGAGAATTCATTGCTATACAAAAAATACGTTTTTAATTTGCACTTGATTTAGACAATTATTTTAGCCTGTCACTTTATATTAATTAAATTTTACTATATTTTATTTTGAGAAAAGTGAATGAAACAACCTTTGACAAATTAAAATTATTAATATTATATAAAATTAAAAAAAAAATTACTTTGTAAACATTAACATAAAATAATATTAAATCGTAGATTCCAGAAAAGATTTGAATGCAGCTTAATTTGTTGAAAAATTAACGAAATACGAGCAACAGGGCCGGATTAACCCACTTTGGGGCCCTATACATTTTCTTCTTACCGGCCCCACCTCCCACATAAGAACACATTTTCTTTAGATTTTAGAATTCACAATAACCATATAAAAAGCAATATATTTTTGTTCATTTGTTTATTATATACAGTTGTCCAACAGAAAAGTAAACTATCTTATTTAGAAATCTTTTCAAAATAGACAGTTTGACCGGGCCCTAGACATTTGTCTCATTTGTCTATGCGACGATCCGGCCCTGACAAGCAAAGTATGCTAGACATATAAATTTATGGATGTATGGCAAAGTTCAAAAATAGTTTTAAAAAAATATAGCACAATCGATAACTATTCAGGCGTCATGTCAACAATTTCAGCGGCAATAAACACTATTGTCAACTGTCAAGTCAATACTCCATTCAAGAACACAGACAACTGTTTGTTATTGTAGATCAGAATCTAATAACAAAATAAGAACTTTAAATAACAAATTGGAGCATAATAACTTATCATACAACAAATATCTTTTTAGAGATTTAGATAGAAGCTTGTGGAACTGCTGTAGTGAAGATTTTAAAAACTAAAAAAGAGCAAATATATAATGCTTTGCACAATTTTTTCATTTAACAAAAACGCATTTTTACAATTTGTTTTATAAAAAAAAATACAAAATATTAAAAACTTTTACGAATAAATGTACTCTTGTAATCCTTTGTCGTCCTTTTCACAATCACAGGAACATGATCCATATTAGTGGAGTTGACCTTTACAGACTACTTTCCCGCCTGTATTTGTGTAAGTCGGGTAAAATTTTATGGAAGATATCCGAAGTCACGGAACTTCTACGGATAAGATACACTTACAGCAAATAGGTGTCCCTATGCTCAGTCTAATGGCAGGGCTACTGTGCAAATTAGTGGTAAGGGACTAAAAAACGGGTTATAATTAAAGTTATGGATAATATAGTGCTATATAGATGATAAAACGATGATGTGCAGATAGTGTAGAGTAATAAATCCAAAATAGAAAATTCACCAATTCACCTCAAAGATGAAGAACAACCAATATGACCTCAAAATTGAGATAGACCAAGAAAGCAATTTTACAATACATTTCCTAAACGTAGATATAGCACTAGAAAATTAGGAAATAACACCTACTCTCCTAGATGTGTAGCAGGCTCGACGACAGTTTAATGTAGGCGTTGCAACGCACATATTAAACCGTCGTACGGCCCGCTACACATCCCGAAGCTCGCCAACGACCTTTTCTCCTATAAAATGTATGCCTAACGGCTGTAATTGCTAGAGTGCATACCCATTGCAAGGACATCAAAGATACTTTGAAAAAACTGCAGGATTAAAGAAATGCCTAACGTGAGTGGATACTCATGAACAATTACAGACAAGCTTAAATTAGCATTTCAGAACAAAACCACAGGTTCAGTATACCTGATTGCAGCAGAAAACGCAGCATTTACATTACATTATATACAAGTATCTTGATAAAACGCACAGACAAAAATTGTAAGACATACAACTGCTTACAGGCATAACCCTAATATGTGTACGGTACATTACTATATTATATACAATGCATACAATATAATATATACTACATTACATGCATCATACGTTATGCAAATTCATCATTATTATTCAATGAATCAAATGCTTTCCTTTGAATGGGTGCTGTTGACAATCCCACCTTTGCCGCACATCCGAACATAACTTCGTAAGATCTCTTTATACCATAGTGGAAAGCTCGCTTTTTCACGAACTGAATAAATCTTAAACTGTTACTCCATGATGTAGATTGATTGCCTTGCAAACAGGTTGTCAAAATATGTTCTGTCTTGGTTGGCCCTCTCTACTCTTTCTTGACTCTGACTGTATCTTAGTTTCACGTGCACAATTTTAAGTTCTGGCCAAATTATTTTCAAGTCTTCTGTGAGCTTATTGCAAAATTCGCAGCTATTATCAGACTGGAGGATGCAGAATGCACCCCAGAAGCAGAAATATATCAAGTAAGTGTGTACCAACTTCTTCGTCCTTCTTTGTTTAAACGGGCTTTAAAATAACAAACTTAGTCAAATGATATTAGTACACTAAAATAAACTTGTAGTTTACATCAAATTAAGACTGAAAATCTATCAGATCTACCTGACATCTTGAATTCATATGTGAAAATACTATTGGCTTTACACCACCTTTCTTCCCCATATTTCTTTTTTGGTGGAAAGGCTCACAAACGAGTAATATTTTTATAACGATTCAGTTCTTTTATCATCCGATCTCTGCCACCATGTCCAATATAATTATCTTTCATACAGAATATCAAACAGATCATTATTTGAACAGTAAAATATTACCTCTGTTTCTGTAACTTTAAGAGGAACTATTAACTTCTCTATTCCCTGAACTTCCAAAACATCGTAATGTTGAAGTAACCAGTAATCTCTAGGTGTTTTTCTTGTCAGTCACTCCAGCTGTCTTCACTTCTCGTATAAATCGTAATAACTTTTCACGAGTTAGCAAAGAACTATTTTCTTTTACATAACGCTCACTTAGTAAGGATTCGAACCCCGCTTTCATCACCTTTTTCTTATCCATTTCACAAAAAAAAAAATTATACAAAACATAATTTTAAAAAAATGTAAGTACAAAAATTTTACAATTGTCTGAGCAATGAGCAAAACAAGAAAGAAAGACGGTAAACTGATAACTTTACTAAACACCCCGAAACCGGATACATAAAAGAAATGTTTCTTCCAGAATGTTCTAAATTATTTAATAAATTATTATACAGTAGTACCTCATGATACGAAATTAATCCGTTCCGAAACTGAGATAGTATCAGGTCAGTCCATAAGTTCATGCGTACAGTATTTTTATCTACAAAAAAAGCAACAAAAAATTTTAATTAAATTTTATTTCAATCTATAATGTATTCACCATTATTTTGTACAATTTCTTGTCATCTTGATGGTAGCTTTTTAATCCCGTCTTTGTAAAATCATTTCGGTTTTGAATCAAAATATTCAGAAATAGTCTTTTTTACATTGTTCTCATCCTCAAAAGTTTTCCCTTTTAAAAAATTCTGCAAACTCCGAAAAAGATGATAATCACTGGGAGCAATATCTGGCAAATATGGTGGATGAGGTAAAATTTCCCAGTTGAAGCTTTTGAGTTGAGCAGATGACGTTGTTGTCAGTTAGCTATTGACAGTTCATGTGGTATCCATTTTCCTAGCTTTGAAACTTTTCCGATTTGTTGTAATGTCTATGAACAGTTCCATGGGATGAATTTAAACGTTCCGCAATTTCATCAACTGTTAAAGATGGTTCTGCTTCAACTAGTGCAGAGAGAGCATCATCATCAAAGTCAACAGGTCTTCCAAAGTCATGGTTCTGCTTCAACTAGTGCAGAGAGAGCATCATCATCAAAGTCAACAGGTCTTCCAGTACGAGTCTTATCCTCCACACTAAAATCATTATTTCTAAATCTTTCAAACCACTTCTGCGTAGTCCTTACACTAATTACAGTTTGATTATGAACAGTATTTAATTTTTTGGCTGCATTTGCAGCATTCTCATCACTTAAAAATAGAAACTATAAAACATGTCTCTTATATTCATCTGTTACTTCCATTTTAACGAAAATAAACAACTGAAATGTTCCCAATTCTGAACAGTATTATATGAATGAGATCCAATTTAACACTTCAGTGTAAAAAGTATCACATTAGACTGGCATTTTTAACAGCAAAACAAGATTTTTCTCAAGGTCATAAAATACGCATGAACTTATGGACTGACCTGATATCATGAAAATGTCGTAAGGTGAATCATTTTTCCCCATATGATTACAGGTAAAACCAAATAATCCGTTCAAACACGAAAAATACACAAATTAATGCTAAGTAGTAAAGCGGAAAAAAACTTTAGTAAGGAAAACACTAAAAAATGCGTTTTGTAGTTGTATATGTATAAATAACCATAATAAAATAATAATTGATTTTAAAAAATGTAGTTTTATTTGCATCTTACCTTTGAGGATAGACGACGGTGAAGGTGTAAACTGGTGGCGGAGAAGCGGGATAAGGGAAATGATACTAAAACTTAACTTGCATAACATAATGTAACAATAACTTAAAAATAACTTAACGCTAATTTTTTAACTTTTCTGTTTTATATATTTTTTTAATTTTTTATTCACTGCTTTTTGCTTTCTTTCCTTTACTTCCACCAGCACTTTCACTGGATAGAGGTCGCTTGGTAAAATACAGTTGACCCCCATAACACTGTTGATAATTCCGTTTTATATGAATTCCATGTTGTACGAGTCACTTAGATTTTACAAATACGTGTGCTGGGCTGTGAACGGCTCACGTATTTGTAAAATCTAAGTGACTCGTACAACATGAATTCATATAAAACGGAATTATCAACAGTGTTATGGGGGGTCGACTGTATCTATCGAAAGAGGTTTGGCTTTGCCTACTTTTTAAAATGTTTCTAAAACAACTTAGGCAAATGTCATTACTCTGAGCAGCAAAACAGCCAGTATGAACCTTTTCGGGATGTTTCTTTTCAATAAAATCAGTCACTTTCTGATAATGCCTCAAGATTTCCTTTATCGAGAGATCCTTCCACGATGAAGCAAACACGCGGACTGAGACCAACGAACAGAAGTGAGAAAAAAAATGGCGCTGCGAACTAATGTAATTTCGTATGGTGAGTTTTTGTTCGTATCGTGGAGCAAAAATTCGAATTTCATGTCGTATCCTGAAAATTTCGTATGCTGGAGCGTTCGTATCCTGAGGTACAGTACCTGTACTACTGTAATTATTAATTTAGATAAGAGATGGCGCTTAACATCTACCTCTAGTACCAAATTACTTAGTACCTAATCATTAATATTAAATAGTGATGTGCCGGATATCCGTATCCGTGGATATCCAAGAGAAAAAAAAATCCATATCCGTTACTTTTTAGCGGATCTTTAACGGATCTTTTATCTTAATGAAAATCATCACTTACATGAAATTTTAAAGATAGGTAGCAATAAAATACTAATAACTTCAATTCAAATAACTTATTTCTTAAAATCACATATTTGGCACCCTCATATTGCAAAAATTTTATCATCTTTATCAATTTTATCATATTGCAAAAGTTTTATCATGCAAAAATCATTTACTATCGTAAAATATTTCCATATTACACTGCTAAACTTTTTTGTCGACATTGTTTTTATTTTAATTTAACTCAACACTCTCCAAAAACACAAACGTAATCTATGCTATCCCGTGTCACACTAAACTATAAACAAAAACAAGCGCAGTGCAAGTCAAAACACGTCGCGTTACTAATGCAAAGCGTCAACTATCGGTCCAAGGTCACTCGCACCGGCGCCGACTGAGTACGAAAGTTGAGATCCCGTATCCGTGGATCTAGACACTAATGATCGTATCCGCGGATATACATTTTTAACGATCCGGCACATAACTAATTAATAATAGCATATTTATAACTCGATTGTTTAAAGCAATCGTTTGGTTGAACTGATAACTTGAATGGACTATAACCTTTTGTTGGAATTGCTCCAACTCGTTATCTTCATCATTGATATCATTTCGACCTTTATAAACAAAAACATTTTTTATTCATTACGAAGTGGTGATCGTTATTCTATGTAATACCTAGTTAAAGTATAGAATGTTAAAACATTATACATTTTAACGGTCCTGTTTAGGTATTCTATGAAATAACTAGATATTCTGTAGAATAACGGACTATAGACTTTAACTGTAACATATATAATTTTTAAAATAGCTCTATTTTCTTTAGAAAAAGAGGGGCATTTTTTTTCTTTTGAAAATGTGATAACATTTTGTCGATCAGACAGATATTCGACAATAGGAGAGTCAAGTTAGAATTCAATATAGATCTTTATAAGAGCGTTTAGTGAGGCTGCTGAAGAAAATGAGGCTGAGATGTTAGAATCCTTATAACTCGTCAGCGACTGCATTTCTTAACTAAATACACTCAAACAAACCTTTACATATGCAGCCGTAATTTAATAGATAAATTCAAACGTTTTCGACCATATTCAATAGTCTTTATCAAGAAAAACTGAAAAATCGAACTTCGAACCAAAAATTTGCGTTACGATACAGGCGTTATTTTTGAAACGTTTTTCAACGAAAAACGTTTTTGAAACGTTTTTGAAACGCAAATTTTTGGTTCGAAGTTCGATTTTTCAGTTTTTCTTGATAAAGACTATTGAATATGGTCGAAAACGTTTAAATTTATCTATTAAATTACGGCTGCATATGTAAAGGTTTGTTTGAGTGTATTTAGTTAGAATCCTTGTGAGACAAGAGAGGAAACAGAACATACAAAAAAGTTGAGAGCTAATACTTATCATAAATAGTTCGCTTCTGGGCTTCATTCTCCATATAATGCATACAAATTGACTCCACTACCAAAATTGCCGAAAATTGGGTCCAGCCAATATTATATGTCAAATAACAATTTTTTTTTAATTTACAAATTCTTCCAGCATAAGAAATAAAAAAGTAAAGAAAATACTACATAAAAATTCATTGAAAACGGAAAATAATTATTTAATCTGCAAAAAATGCGAGTTTAGAGTAATTAATTTAAAATATCGAAAATTTATAAATTATAATTATAACTCAATGTTATTTAGGAAATTTAAATAATCAAATCTATTATATTCATAATACAGTAGAACCTCGAAAACTCGGCCTAATGTGGACCGAAGGGTGGCTGAGTTTGTGGAAATGCCGGGTTATCGGGGAATGGGGTTAAAAAAAGATAAGTATGCATTTTTCCTCAGAAAATACTGTACTGTACTTGTATGTATTGTTTGCTTGAGAATACAACAGAGAATAAACTGCCCAAATACCCTTAAACAAAGGAAAAGTACAGTACGTACTTTATGAAGGCATACCCTTTACTACATGAAAATGTGCCTTTACTTTATGAGCCATTGCTACATGAAAATGAAAATTAATGAATACACTGTGTACAGTAATTTACCTGATAAGACAGACTTCAGAAAAATACTTTATGAGAGCTTTTATACTTTTATAAAGCTGTCTATAATGAAAATTNTTTAAGCAGTTATTTTAAAAAACCTTTATTATAACAAATTTAATTTTTAAGCAAAATTTATGAAAATAAAGACTATGTCTACAATAGTCATGATTAACGAAATCACAAATCTTACAAGTTTGTCAATATAACTCCGGTCTCTGCCTATAGTGAAAAACAAAACTCGATTTAAATACAAATATCTGATTTTTAATGTAAAAACAACATTATGTAAATTTAATGATCATTTTCGACAAACTTTTATTTTCATATAGCCTACAGAACTCGGGAAATTTTACCTGTAAACATTTACTTGTACCATTATATTCAAATATAATCGTTAAATTTTTACAGGTAAAATTTAAAGGAAAATAGCACATAAGGGAAAAATTATAAGGAAAATTCAACGAAAAATATTATGAAATTAGATTTATTATACTTTAATATTTATTTCAAAAATTAAGATTTTAAAACAAATATTACTGTATATACTGTATATTTATTGTAAATATGTAGTGTGTATGTATTATAATGAAGATTTATATCGAATATTTAAATATAACTAGCAACCTCTTAATTTACATATAAATTATTTCATATTTTAAGCATCTTTCCTCATTAAAGAAAATATAGTATTTAAAAAAATTTAACTGGTTCTTAAAACTACTATTTCCTCCTCCATGCATAATCAAGTAAATTTGTAAATATAAATAACACAGTATAATGTATATTGCGGGTACAGTTAGCCTCACTGGCTTCGCTCGTTGTTCAAATATTTTGTGACGATTAATTTTTATTATGACAGAAAAAAGTATTTAAATATTTTAAATGAATATCGTAGAAAATACATTCCATATATAGACATAATAATAAATTTTAATCGAAATATTGTTGTTTGTAATATAACGTTACTTAAAATAATCTAAAATATATATTACAATAATACTATAGTCAACATTCCCCTGCACCCTTTTCAGTCCGAAAGTTCTCAAGATATGTAACTACATTAACAAAATTAATATATTATATTATTCATGGAGAATAGGATGGGACCTTTTTTGTTGATTTTAAAAATCATTTCCGAGACCACTTAGGGTGTAACTTTTTAATGAGCATAGGTAATGTAAAAGATTCATGACAAAGTTAAAGAGCTTCATTAATTAGTCTAAAACCTTTTCTGGATTCTGCATAATTTGCATCTTGAAATCTATGAGGAGAAAAATTGTTGTTTTACAATTTTTTCTTGTTCAACAATCAATTTTACCTTTATACCGTAAATATTACGTAATATTAAGTAATGTAACGTAAATATTAAGGTTATCTTCAAGATAAATGTAAAAATCTAAATTTTTACGTTACATTGAAAATGACGGGTGCATGTCGTGACTTCCGAAGAGATTGGAGCATATTTTTTCAAACTCTAGTGAAATGAAGAAAGTCTTTGTGTTGAAAATTTTTAATTATTATTTTGTTTTTCCATTAAAAAACATTAAATTAATTTTAATACTTTTACTTATTTCTGGAATGGAATCTAATCCTGGTCCTTTACAAAGATCTTCGATAAAACGTGAAAGAACCCCGTCGACTAGAAGTAAAATCGATCAAGTAACAAGAAAAAGTATTCCACCTCTTCTAACATCAAACTAATAACTGACTTCAACTCACCTATGAATAAAAATACACAGAAACTGTTCATAAAAAGAAACAGACTCACAAATACGCAAAGATTTACAAAGTCCAACGAAAACTTCGGGCGAGTCAAATGTTTGGTTTGTTTGTTTTGTTATTTATGGCACCGCAACACTTGGGCGATCTGCCTAGGGCGATGCCATTAATTCTTTCAATACAGAATTCTACAATTTAAAATTTGATAAACTGCATATATATATATATATCATCGAATGATTTCTTTCAACTTAAGCTTGAAGCAGATATTATTGGAATAACAGAAACATGTTGTAACTTCTAAACAGTTTTATAAATTAAACTAGCAGGTGGGCCCGGCGTTGATCGGGTAAAAGTAACGATAACTAAGATAAAGATTATTACGTTATAGTCAACCTTACCCGTTTTCACAGAATACAAGAATTGGGTCCCCTTGTTTCCAGACTAATTAGAGAATTTTTAGATGGTTCTAAAAATATGCTCGATTTCCCGCAAAAACGAAAAAACTGCATCTGCGCCTGTAAATCTTGCACGTCGCTTTCTCTTAACACTTCCACTGTTACTTAACACTTCCACTGTTACTTAACACTTCAAGTGTTGATTCAAGTGTTAAGCCTTTATCCTGTCTTTCTCCCCCGGGGGAAATTTCGAAAAATCCCTTCTTAGTGTGCGTTCTCGTGACGTACTCTGTGTACCAAATTTCAACTTTCAACTCCTAACCGTTTGGGCTCTGCGCTTATTATTATGATCATTATTATTATTATCAACCCGTCTCGATTATATATTAGATACATTTAAAGATTACTTAACAGAAAATGTTCCAGCTAGGATACAGGCCGGCCTAGTAGAGGAATATGTTTACTATTAAAAAGAATTTATGTAAAATTCTTCAAACAAAAATGTCTAATAATTTTATAATGTTATTAACAATATTATAAAAATTACTACCAAATTCGGCAAATATTAAGTTATTCAACTTATTTAACAAAATGACTAATACACTTTCATACCCAGCTTCGTGAATCTATTTGGCTTTGCGTGATATTTGTAAAGGGAAACAAACTTCTCCCCAAAAACTATGGACCAACAACTCTCCTTTCCACCTTAAGAAAATGTTTCACCGCAATTCTAGCAAAATATTTCCAACAATAGACTAGAGAAATAAATTTAAAATTAAATTTCAATATGCATATTTAATACGATAATACAGAATATGCGATTTTTTGTTACTACAGTATTAATAATTCAATCTCACTTGTCTAAAAAGAACAATAAACTATTTATGGCTTTCATAGATATTGAAAAAGCCTTTGACACAGTTTATGTACCACTTTTAGTTCAAAACTTGAGAGACAAAAGAGTCGGCGAAAAATTTTCCTCCACAATGTTTAAAGCTATTCTCATACTACAACACTAATATCATTCAAGGAAATAACATATTCTCCCTACTTAAATCATCGCGTTAGATTCTTCGGGACGACTCGCTCTCTCTATATGTTTAATTTTTATTTGATAGGAGCTGACCAACTGTTTTTAAACTCAACTGATGGCATTGAAATTACAAATGCTGTAAATCTTTCCATTATACATTATTTGCAGATCATCTAGTTACTGTAGCCCCGACAAAAAACATCCTTACAAAGAAAAACTAATCAATTTAATTTATTTTTTAAGTCGTTGCATTTATCAACACATCCGAATAAAACAAATATAATGATCTTCCGAAATAATATCAATAAAATTTCAGAAAAAAAGCTAAATTATATGTAGAAAATTCACCTCTTCAAATAGTTAAGGAAATTGATCAAACAACAATTTCCAAATTAAATAATAAAATGAAAGCAACAATTGCTGATTTGTTATATTTATGTTCTGAGTTAAAAATTTCATATATACACTTACATATGAAACTGTACAACTTCCTAATAAATTCAATTGTGTATTATGTAAATTCGATTGGAGGACTAGACTATTTATTTGATCTGAAACGTTTTCATATTTACGTTCGCAGAAGACTATATCAACTAAAGAGAATATGTTATCCGTCATAAGACAAATCAAACCTGGACTTTCCCAATCTTTTCAAAATGCGTAATAAAGCGATAAAAATATAACTTTTTTTAATCCGCAATATCATGATGCATGAAGATCAAAACAGTTTACACCAATTCATTTATCATTCGTGGTATCCAAAAATATTGAAACTACCTTTACTACATAAACAACCATATATAATGGTTTGTTTATATATGGTTGAAAATAAATGTAAAAAGATTAATAATCCAACTACGATGAAATAAAAGTTCACTATTCATTGGAAATATATATATAAACTTTTTAATTAAAAACTATTATTGGTTCAATTCCAGCGATTTTTTCAATAGGTTTATTGTATACATTGAAAGACTGACAAGTTTATACAAACACGAGAATCTTTTCGAACATCTTATATAATCCACAAAGCTCAACTCAAGACTTGAGAGAGAATGTAAATAAACTCTCAAAGAAGGAATTGACTAATCTATATAATTTTGTAATTAAAATTGTGAAAGAAGATGCAACTAAAAAGTAATCAACTAAATCTAAGAATTTGTAAGAAAAAACCTAAAAATGTAAAAAATTTTCGGCTTATTGTTTGCAAAATGTTTTAACTTAAAATTTGTAATTATTTAGCCCGAACAACACGGTGCCTATTCCTGTACGCTAATAAAGACTATATCATGATATTGATAATTTAATGTTACCATATGATATGTTTAAAAGTGTTAGAAGGCAGAACCTTACGGCATAGCCTTTGAAAAGGAAGGATAAAGAGTTTTAGAGGAAGTGAGAAGAGGGAAGAAAAGTAAACAATGATAGGAAAGTGTGAAGTGGCGGAACCATGGCACCGTCGCGTTCCATTTATTGAGTATACTTTAGTTACAACACAATTATACGAGCATTTATTTGAATCCAAAAAATGGTTATAGACTAATTAATGGCGCTCTTTAATGAATTCAAAAATAAACTCTGTTAAACTTATACACTAGCATTAAGTTAATGTCCGATGTATTATTAAAAATATAATTATTTGTTTAAAAGAAATAGATCCGCAGAAACATGTTGTAACTTCTAAACAGTTTTATAANTTCGTAAGAAGTACTGTATAAAGATGACCTTAAATCTCGCTTGCTTGATAGTGTATTATTTGGAGCTACAAAAATTGCATATTTAGTCTCAGTTCGATTATTATTATTATTATTTTTTTTTTTCAGAAATGATATCAAACTCTCACATTTTTAAAATTGTTTTCTTTAAATTGAATAGATAAGTTTTATATGACCTTTATTTTTATATAGGCATTTATATATAGTTTTACTTTAAAATAATTCTTAACTTTTTAATTTAAGGATTTATATCACAACAAATTTTAAACATTTTTATAGAAAATTTTAAAAAATGAACAAAACAGTAGCAGTAGCATCATTTGCGTATTATTAGTTTAGTTTCTTAATTTATTCAGGTATTAAAATTCAAGCGATTTAGTTACAACTTTCCAAATGTTTAACTTAATTTTTTAATATATTTTTCATAAATAAATTATAATAAATTTAGTATTTTAATTTAAAACTACACAGAAATTTAAAAATATTATTCAATTTTGATTAATAAATGACGCTTGAATTCTAAATTTAAATCATCAAACATTTTGTTTCCTTTTTATAATTACATAGGAAATTATTGTAAACATGAACGCTAGAATTGCTGTGGTCCAAAGAGGATTAAATCGTGAAATTCTTTTTTTAATGCATTATCCAATTTTTTCGGAGTGAATTGATTAGTTATATATAATTGAGAACATTTGAATTACGCTGTAGTTTACTGTGTTATTTGAATATTATTTTTATTACTTTGAGTAAATTTACCCGATCTATACATGGATCTTTTCGACAATTTTTTATGATATCTTTTATTATTATTAGTTATGCTATATTTATTCGATCTCATATATCTTTTTCCTATCAACTATTTTAAAGCAAGGACAACTAAATATGAAATGTGACATTGAAAACAATAATGATGTAAGTTTTTCATTTAATGTTAAATTTATTAAAAATTTAATTTCATAATTTAATTATTGCTAAAATTAATTACAGTATATGTTTTTTAAACCATTAACATTTTAATTTAAAAATATATATTCTAAGTTTAATTAATGCTGAAGAAATAACATTGGCAATGCAAATACTAAAAAATTGATTTTTATTTGAATTTCTTTTAATTGATTTAATTGAAAAAATAATAATGATTAATTTAAATCTGTTATTTAAAGAATTTTTTCAATTATCTAATCAAACAATGAAACTGCTCAGTCTGGAACATCGTAATTTTAGTCGTACACTTTAAAACAGAATCTATGCAATGTAGAATTTTTTACTTTCGGCATTTAAAAAATGCTATATAGGGTTTTTATAAAAGTTATTTTTTGTATTACTATTAAAGAAATTGAAAGTTGTGAAAGTCTAATGCTGTTTAAATAAACCTGAAAGGATAATAATTAATAATAATTTAAAATACTTATTAAAAATTATTAGCCAATACCAGAGTTTATTCGTTTTCCTTGATTCAGATTAAGGACCAACCAATACCGCTTCTATCCTTAGAAGCGGTATTGGTTGGTCCTTAATCTGAATCAAGGAAAACGAATAAACTCTGGTATTGGCTAATAATTTTTAATAAGTATTTTAAATTATTATTAATTATTATCCTTTCAGGTTTATTTAAACAGCATTAGACTTTCACAACTTTCAATTTCTTTAATAGTAATACAAAAAATAACTTTTATAAAAACCCTATATAGCATTTTTTAAATGCCGAAAGTAAAAAATTCTACATTGCATAGATTCTGTTTTAAAGTGTACGACTAAAATTACGATGTTCCAGACTGAGCAGTTTCATTGTTTGATTAGATAATTGAAAAAATTCTTTAAATAACAGATTTAAATTAATCATTATTATTTTTTCAATTAAATCAATTAAAAGAAATTCAAATAAAAATCAATTTTTTAGTATTTGCATTGCCAATGTTATTTCTTCAGCATTAATTAAACTTAGAATATATATTTTTAAATTAAAATGTTAATGGTTTAAAAAACATATACTGTAATTAATTTTAGCAATAATTAAATTATGAAATTAAATTTTTAATAAATTTAACATTAAATGAAAAACTTACATCATTATTGTTTTCAATGTCACATTTCATATTTAGTTGTCCTTGCTTTAAAATAGTTGATAGGAAAAAGATATATGAGATCGAATAAATATAGCATAACTAATAATAATAAAAGATATCATAAAAAATTGTCGAAAAGATCCATGTATAGCTCGGGTAAATTTACTCAAAGTAATAAAAATAATATTCAAATAACACAGTAAACTACAGCGTAATTCAAATGTTCTCAATTATATATAACTAATCAATTCACTCCGAAAAAATTGGATAATGCATTAAAAAAAGAATTTCACGATTTAATCCTCTTTGGACCACAGCAATTCTAGCGTTCATGTTTACAATAATTTCCTATGTAATTATAAAAAGGAAACAAAATGTTTGATGATTTAAATTTAGAATTCAAGCGTCATTTATTAATCAAAATTGAATAATATTTTTAAATTTCTGTGTAGTTTTAAATTAAAATACTAAATTTATTATAATTTATTTATGAAAAATATATTAAAAAATTAAGTTAAACATTTGGAAAGTTGTAACTAAATCGCTTGAATTTTAATACCTGAATAAATTAAGAAACTAAACTAATAATACGCAAATGATGCTACTGCTACTGTTTTGTTCATTTTTTAAAATTTTCTATAAAAATGTTTAAAATTTGTTGTGATATAAATCCTTAAATTAAAAAGTTAAGAATTATTTTAAAGTAAAACTATATATAAATGCCTATATAAAAATAAAGGTCATATAAAACTTATCTATTCAATTTAAAGAAAACAATTTTAAAAATGTGAGAGTTTGATATCATTTCTGAAAAAAAAAAAAAATAATAATAATAATCGAACTGAGACTAAATATGCAATTTTTGTAGCTCCAAATAATACACTATCAAGCAAGCGAGATTTAAGGTCATCTTTATACAGTACTTCTTACGAAGAATATTTTAAAATTTATTTCTGAAAAATTATTGATAAATAACGAAATTTACGTATAATTATCCTTATTTAGGTAAAGTTTCTTTGAATGGCAGTAATACATTTTATATCCATAAATTGAAACTTCTATAATGCTAATAATGTATCGTAAAACATAAAATAGTTTTGATATAACGTAATCGAAAAATCATAAACAAGAGTTTTATACTGAAAATGCATTTGTGATATTTGATGTTAGTCATAGATACTGCCATGTAATGAATCCTGCGTTAAACATTCAATTTATAGAAATAAAAAATAGTGAAAATAGATAAACTTGCAAGATTTCAATTCATAGAATCCAAAAAAGTCAATTAATTAAACTTTGTAAATTCTGTTATAAAACTTCTAAAATTGGAAAAGATAATCAACCTATTCCAATTTTAGAAGAGTTTTATAGACGCACGTAAAATTGTTATAAAGTTGAGGGAAATTATAACTTGTATAGTAACTAAAGCAAAGAAACGAACAAGGAAAGTTCACGGATACAGTAAATCAAAATTGAGCAATTTTTCTACACGCATACATACACACACTTCCGAAAATATTACAAAAACATTTCTTAAATATAATGTTTGCAGACGGAAAACAAACTGCACCGGTTCAAAACATTTAAGTTGCCGGTTTTTTAAAACCCTTATTACACATAACATCAAATAAATTAATTAATTTTCTAGTTGAGATAATAAACGTAAAAAAATGAAATTAAAAAAAAAGTTTTAAAAAATAGTGAAAACAATATACATTATTACATGAAGATTGTAAATTTCTTACTTTTTAGTAGAAAGTAAATAACAATCAAATGGAAAAATATAAAGTACTAACTTCATGGGATGCAAAAGCCAACCACTACCTCCACGATTGGTAGGTATATTCTCGGAAATGCTGGTTGTTTTTTCCATTCTCAGTAAGCTAACAATGGCTCTGGTAAAGACCAACGATACAGCAGATGAACAATACACCGCCAATGATCTGCGTGCGGAAGTGTCTTCTAAGGTTATTACTGTACTATATCAGGGACCCCCTCATCCAGTAACTAGGATGACATATACGTATATTCTCTGGGGTAACTCAAACACCTCTAAAGACGGATGAGCCAGCATATTATGATCAACTGCATTGAAAACTCAGATGAGTGTCGATGCGCTGATCAGTAACATAACACATAATTGATATCTAATGACTGAGTCACCAACAAGAAAAAATAAAAAAGTTTGAAGTTTGTGGAACAGTTCTAGGATGTATCTTCGATTACCGGCTCAAAATGTTAACCTTGTCTAACATATTACAGTCGACCCCCCTATAACACGTTAGATACGTACCGGTTTTTATGAATCCATTTTCTACGAGTCCAGCCAATCACAGCCCGGCACGTATGCAGTTTATGGACTACGGCTGTTTGAAAGGTTTCTTCCATAAAATTAATCGATTCTAGACTAATTCGACTCAATATTTCCAAAATACGTATAATTTTTTGGGAATAATCCATATAAAACATGCTATAAACAAAAAATTGTAGGATTACTTACCAAGTGTGCACCGTTCGACGACGCCATTGCTTAAACTTGTTTTCGTCGTAAAGCTTGCCATCGAATGGCGCTCGCGTGCTTCCTGATAAATTATTTTTTTGCGAAAAATTCGCTGAACTTTGGAGACATCATTGATATAAATATAATTTTTATGGACGTTAAATAATAAATAGTTTTTAGTAGATCAGCTGCTCGTTTAAACTCAACGGTTTGTGCAATATCCGCTATTGATCTAGATTCGACCAATCGTATCGCGACACGAGTCGGTGATGACGTTTTACCAAATTATAGGAGTTTTTTTAGCATATTTGTACGAATACTGTCGCAATTTTTTCGCCGTGATATAGGAATCCGAACTATAGGAACCCGTGTTATGGGGGTCGACTGTATATTTATTTATTCTTTTCACTCGTCATATAAAATATCAATCGAACATCTATGGCAAAAATAAAAGGAAACGTTCTAATTCCAAATTATTAAAAAAATATTAGGCCTTTCTTTCAAAAATTAATGTCTAATTTAAAAAAAAATTGTTAACCCTGTATGTTATTTTATTTAGTTCGATTCAATCAAGTTAATAGGAAACATTTCTATTATTATTAATACCCATCAATTATGACTGCAATTAAATATCATTACTTCAGTTCCACCTTCTGAAATATATATAAAAAAAATATATTAAATAATTTAAGTCGGACGTTGTATACAAATTTTACTTTAAATTATTTAATATTGTAATGAATATTGACAAAATTTAGACGCTGTATATCAATTTCTATAAAAATACGAAAAATTCCAAATACAGTAGACCACCATAACGCGGGTTCCTATACCGGAGATTCCTATAACGCGGCGAAAAAATTGCGACAATATTCGTATAAAGACGCTAAAAGGGACGCGTAAAACGCGGTAAAACGTCATCGCCAACTCGTCATCGCGGACGAGCAGCCGAACTACTTTCTGCCGTCCAGCGCCACGCTATGGAAAGTTTAGGCGAGTAAGTTGAGTTTACTATCGTCTGTACAGTATGTAAATTAGGTACCGTAAGGCTGCGTACACACTAGGCGTTTTTAAACGCGCGTTTGACGAACCACGAATTCTGCACAGGCATACACACTCAAACGCGCGCTTTTGGCCAAGCGCGCTTTAAACGCGCGTTTATAGATTTTTCTTAAAACGCGCGTTTTGCGGGCGTCAGCCGAGCGCTTTGAGATACTGTATATGTGCTGCCATGTTACTGTATATTCGATCGCGCGTTTTCGGGTAGTGGACGTACGTTGGCCGAAATGGAGAACGATCATTTCGATACTGATCTATTTATTGATGAAATCTAAGAGAGACCAATCATTGTCAAAGGATTTTATAGATATTCTAAAAGAATTAAAAAACGGGTTTATTTTGTCTTAGTTTTGGATACAACGTCTCAAACATTCCATGTGTCAGTCTATCTCGTAATATTGGATGCACCTAAAATTCTCTTTACCTCTGCTATCGTCTTTTATAGCGACGATGGAGGAGGGGCACACAAGCAATTATTTTCACGTCCATTTCCAAACTGAGCCAGTGCGTATGCTCCACTAAACGCTCGTCTAACGCCGAGCTAACGCCTGGTGTGTACACTGCTAACGCGCGTTTAACGCAACGCAAAACGCCTAGTGTGTACACAGCCTCTGTAATTTTATACATTTCTTGTGAAAGAAACATTTCTTATTCAACGGCCATAAAAATTATTTCTATTAATGATGTCTCCAAAGTTCAACGAATTTTTCGCAGAAAAATAACATCAGAAATCGCGGCCGCCGTTTGGTGCGCTGCTCCGCGACGAAAACAAGCTTAAGCAATGGCATCGTCGAACGGTGCACACTCGGTAAGTAATCCTACAATTTTTTGTTTATAGCATAGTTTATACAGATTATTCCCAAAAAATTATATGTGTTTTGGAAATGTTGAGTCGAATTAGTCTAGAATCGATGAATTTTATGGAAGAAAACCTTTCAAACAGCCGTAGTCCCTAAACTTCACACGTGTCGGGCTGCGATTGGCTCGTGTAAGGATTCATACAACGCGAAATTCTTTTAAAGTGGAACGTATCTACGCGTTATACGGGGGTCTACTGTACAAAGTTTTATGCAGAAATATTAGTCTTTTCGTCTTTAGACAACAGCAATTAACACGTTATTCAGCAATACACTAATGTGAAAATTAACAAACATCCTAAATATTTTGGGCATTTTTATTTTTAATTTTTTTTTTATTCCAAGTAATATACAGGTATCCCTCGTACAATACGGTATTCTTACAACACTTTGAGAACATCCTCGAACAAAACGTCACAATTTTTAAGTGCATACCGGGACATTTGATTTTTTTTTTATTATTCAAACAAGCATGCGTGTTCTCTTATATTTACTCATGGATTTTAGAATGAAATTTTCAATTTTGTTTTGTGCCTTTCTCTCAGTTTTCTTTAATTGGATCGTATAATTTTTCTTCTTCCTTGTTCTAGCTTCCTATAAACCTGATATCGACGTCGTTGGTGATAGTGCTCTAAATGAACTCAAAAGACTGTTACTGTTCTTTGTTTTATAGATTAAATAAAAGTTACTACATAAAAAGATTACATTTATAAAAATGGATAGAGGAAAATCAAAATGTTGCTGAAATTGAGATTAAGCTTAACAGAAAAGCTCAGATGACAATACTTTGCCAAAAAAAGAAAACGTCGTTGTTTAATGTTGTTTATAAGTGAAGAAAAATCAATATTAACGTGCACTACTTTTGATTATGATTGTTAGTTAATTATTGATTGCTTTGATAAACATATTTCTTTTAATTACGAAAAAGAATAGTACACTTTTACTAACTTTTGGAACCTAACCCTGTTTTGTATTAGTCCTTTGTTTCATGTAGCACGGATTCGCATAACAACTTTTTCGGAACCTAACTACTGTGTTATACGGAGGGTAACTGTATTTTTAAATTTTTACTGTTTTAAATGAAAATTGTTTGTTTGAACATTAATAAACACAGTATACTGTCATAATCCAGAACGACTTTACAGTGTCTCAAGACTTTGAGTAATGCTTGTTGTTTGCCTAACTTAAATTATGGAAAATTATTTTCATACATTGAAATTTATAAAAACAAACAATTTACAAGATGCATTAATATGGTCAATAAAAACGTGTTGTAAAAATCTGTTAAGTCATCTACCGTGTTTCCCCGAAAATAACACATCCGCAGAAAATAAGACCTAGCACAGATTTTGCTGAATTGCGAAATATAAGACCTCCCCCTGAAAGTAAGACCTAGCGAAGTTTTTTTTTAGTCTTAACGGTCATCGACAGATGGTTGAAAGTGGCCGTTGGCTTTTTGAAAGTACAGCCACTGATTGGTCAGCAGACAATTACGCCACACGGCATGATTTGCATAAGACTATGGCTTGGGAATCACAGATTTGCATAACGTTACAGCTGGTGATGGCTAATTGGTCGGCCGGGAATCACGCCACATGACATTTGCATGGTGCTACGGTTCAGTAAGCACTAATAGGTCATCGAGTCCGATGTTGACGCTATAAAAAGGCGACAGTTCGACACACCGGATATACGTCACTCTCGTCTAAGTTCGACTTGGGAATTTTTTGTTTAATAATAAATGTGAATTCTTCTTCCTGGAAAAAATAAGACATTCCCTGAAATTAAGACCTAGCACATTTTTCAGAGCAAAAATTAATATAAGACACTGTCTTATTTTCGGGGAAACACGGTACATAATTCCCTTCAGGGGAAAAATTTTAAATTGAAATAAGTGACTTCCGGTTTGCATTGGAAGTTCATATAAAGTTAATCGGGGCCTCCTGCACCTAAGATTTCCATATCTGGTCTCGTCTTTCATCTATCTAACTCCATTCTCGAGATTAAGGAAAGAGACAAACAGAAGGACAAGAGTGAAATTTATAGGTCTACAATTTTTTTCAAATTGCAGTCCAATAAACGTATTAGTCTCAAAGTTACCTAATTTTGAAATACAGCATACCTTCAGTATTCAAATAGTTTACACATTAACTGTCTAATTCGTATGCAGCAACACGCTGTATTTGTAAAATGTTAATATAAATTTAATTTGCCTATTTACACGTCATTATGTATGATGAGTAAATGTTGGTAATGTGAAAATAGGTATGTTTAAATGGAATGGATCGATGAGAGAAAACAATGTAACACATGGGCAATCTGCTCTCTGGCAGTTGTCCACAGAAAGTCCTGAAAGGCACGGGAGAACTTTCTATGGAAAATTGGTCCTATTTAGAACCTCGTTCGTTTCGTCTAGAGCAGTGGTGTGCAAACTATTTTCATTTCCGACCCCCCATTTTGTGTAAAATTTTGTTGCGATCCCTGGATAGACAGTAGACGTTTTTTTAATCGTCAATGTAGTTAAAGTGAAATTCTTTATGAGATTTGAGCTTATGTTTCTGCCTTATTAGAGGTCTGAATAAAATAATTTAATGAAACAATGGTTTTATTTATACATATGGGTACAAATATTTATTTAACGAAAAATAGTTTTAAAAAAACTTTACATCAAAGAATTCAATATGAGGTATGCTATTCTATTTTTATAAATAATATAATTTCATTTCACTATTTTACTGGTATCTGATACTTGTTAAAGAAAAGCCTTATATTTTTTATTGTCAAATAAATTTCTTTGAATTTGGCGACCCCGAAAAATTTTCTCGCGATTCCCAGATGGGTCGCGACCCACGGTTTGCGCACCACTGTCTAGAACAGCGGTGATCCGTGGACCACGGATGGCCCGGCAGGAAAATTTTGGTGGTCCATGAAGAAATTTGGACATTGATCAACTCAAGGTTACGCGAAGTATTACAAAAAAATGCAAAATTTGGTGGTTGCTTTTGCTCACTCGTTAGGGATATTTTAGGTTATTCGAATCTAAAACCAAACGCGAAATGACTTATAAATAAATAATAATGTCAATAAATCAATAAATAATCAACAATGAATAATGTGAGTGAGATTGTAGTCCTTTGTGGAAAAAAAATCAAGAATCCATCAAACAGCAACATCAAAGTGACAGTTAAGACAGTGTATGTTGATCTAGTTTATGATGGATATTTATAAAATGTGAGAGATGTAGATGTGATTAAGTGAAACAGTATGAAATATATCCGAATATTTAAAAATAATTAAATATATGAAATTGGAATTCAGATGTTTGATTTATCAACAGAAATTTTAGTGTGTATACACTAAGGATGAGAAGGTTGTCTCTTGAAAACATTTCAATAAATTAAAAATCCAGCAATGAGTTGCTTAACTTTCCAGGCAACATTTGGTGATGCTATCTGTTATAACATTTTATTAAAAACTTCTTGTATTTTTAACTATTATAAAATGGCAAAAAGCTTAATTTTCAGAGTAATCCCTATCCTCAAAATTAAGCATTTTGCCATGTTATCGATTATTTTATAAAACATTGTAAAATCCTAATAACAACTAAAATCGTCATTAAATCTGATCCTACTGGAGATACACATCATCCCTTTTATCTCCCACCTCTTCAACCTTTAATCACCAAAATTTATAAGTATCAATCACCCTAATAAACAAACCTTCCTGCAAAATTTCAGAAATTTTCAACAAAAAGCATTGGAGTTACTACGCTTCAAATATGGTGAACAAAATTGTGCCCCCCACTCAAACATCCAGAAACCAACCCCCAAATTTTTTTGCATTTCACCTTTTGAGATCTAGAGTCCAAAAATGAAAAATTGGGGGGGGTCATTTCTGACCGACTGCCATACTTTTTATATGATATATATAACAACAGAGAAAGTAAAAACTGATTCCTTGGGTGAGGTTTGTGATGTGTTTCATGTACAGAAGCTGATGTGGAATCATATTTTCTGATTTTTCATCATCAATTTTACATTTTTGGAATGAAATATAGCAGAGTGAAAGTTGGAGAGTGACATCATTAATCATTTTGAAATGTCCATTGTGAAAATGTGGTAACTTTATCACATTATTCTCTCAAAGTTTTCAAAAAGTTTTTTAATAAACTGTATTAAAAACAACATAATTTATTGGAGAAAAATTTCATGTTCATAACAAAACTAATAAATAACATCTATGATTTTATATGTTAGTTTTTATTAAGATATCTGATGATGATAAAATACAACAATAGTAGTGGAAGATAAAAAGCAATAGAAAAACAAATGAAATATTAAACTGATAGGACTATCAACATATATTAAAAACTTATGAGCTTAGCAATGTTTAAGATAACTAATAAAAATAATCATTGAACCTACATATATGAAAATACTAGCTTGTTACACCAGGCTTTGCCCAGGTTTATAAAGTACCCATTACGGTAATTGTTACTCCCAGTATTAATTGTAAATTTCAGAAACATATGCAATAAATCCCATTTTAAGAACATTATCAGAATATCTATAAACTTACAGGGGAAGTTTATAGATATTCTGATAATGTTCTTAAAATAAGATTTAAAATTTATAGAAAAATTATTAGAATTAGTTTGGTTATTTAGTTACAGTAAAAGCAACCCATGGGCAATATGCCAATGGGGATTCCTCCCAAGAGGACTTTTATCAATATCTGGCCCCTATTTAGGTATTACTAATGTGAATCATACCCTGAAAACTCCACCTGGGCAGCCTTTTGGTAATGTGCAAACCTACAACTACCAGTGTTTGGTAGTTTTATCCACTCTGCCATTAGGGACCTATTAGAATTAAAAAAATATCATTTGTTCTTCCACTTCAAACTAGTACTGTAGTGTCTATACATCATGCTTTTCCATTAGCAATGGAGTTGTGCCAGTCATCTATCTAACTTCTCTCAGGGTGATTTTTGAATTGAAAAAATGTGACTTCCAGTTTGCATAGGAAGTTCATATATAGTTAATTGGGCCTCCTGCCCCTAAGGTTTCTGTATCTGGTCTCATCTTTCATCTATCTAACTCCATTCTCAAGATTAAGGACAGACAGACACACAGATGGACAACAGTGAAAATTTATAGGTCTACAAGTTTTTCAAATTACAGCCCAATAAAATAAGTGTAAATTAACAAAAATTCATAACAAATATTTAACAAAATAAAATAACAACAACAATAAAATAATGTACAAGTGCCCCATTAAAGGAAATCAAGTTAGAGCTCATATAGAGATCTCCATATGAAAGACAGCAGTGGCTTGCCATCCATGAAAACTGTGGAAGTATCACTTCCCTTGTATTTTCTAAAATATAAATACATATTGTGTGAATATATGATTATTTTCATATTTTAACATACTTTGAATTACTTAAAATCAATATTTTATTATAACCAGATTACATATTTCTATAAATGTGAAAAACAATAATAAGATTGCTATTGTATATCTGAATATAAATTTACATATGCATATTCCCAATGGAAGTGCTGTATTGTAGAATACGGAACAGCTTCCATGGTAAAAACAGTTGAATGATGTAAAGCAGCCAGATTATATACATTTGCACATGCGCTTTACAGAGCACCAACATCCTGCAGTTTAGCTCCTGCTACACACCAAAATATCGTGTAATGCTTTCAATGATTTGATTTGTTTAAAATTTTTACAGAAACAGCTTCCCCATCACCAAATGTCACCACACACCCCTGATAGATAGTGAGTCCACTAGAACTTCTACCTGCATTAATTACAGGGATCCACATCTCTGTAATTAATGCAGGTGGAAGTTCTATTGGCTTTATATATTTCTAAAGGTCTCTAAATGCCTAAGTATGTTGAGGTCCTTAGCTTGTCTAATGATTGTAGCATCTTTCCACTTGACCTGTGCTTCTTGTTGGGAAGCATATGCCATTAATGTCATGTTGCAAAGTTTCTTATCAATGGTATACAGTGGGTAATCTATTAACAAACATAATCCATTCCAAGACTTTGTTCATTATCCAAATCGTTCATTAACCGATTATTGATTTACCACAGGTTTTTATGGAAATTTCATTAATTTGTTCCAGACTCTCCAAAAACTAAAAAATATAAATTAACATAGTAAAAAAGTATATATGTCAGTGATTCTCAAACTTTTTCGATCCACCGCCCCCTTTGTTCTATAAAGTTATACCCAACGCCCCCTAACCCATTTTCTCTTGTGTGAGAAAAGGATTGGAAATATTCTTAGGAAAACTTTCCTATGAATCTCACACTTTGTGCCCTTACTGTACATTGTTCTCATCATCTGGAAACCATTAAACGCAATGTTTCCTCTTATCAGCTCCAATTTTGCCTTTGGTCACCGTTCAATACCCTGCCTCTATCATAGATCTATTCATCGCGCCAGAAGGGGGCGTTATTGCTTACTTTGAGAAATGCTGAGCTAAAATAAAAGTCAATGTGTTAGAAATATTCAAGTTGTGACCTTCAATAAAAAATAAAAAATATATAAAATGTCAACAAATTTTTATATATAGAATTTGTCTGCCGTCGCCCCTCTATATTTCCTTAACGCCCCCCAATTCTCTTTGAGCCTTCTACTGCCCCCCTGAAAGCCTCCAGCGCCCACAAGGGGGCGTTATCGCCCACTTTGAGAAACGCTGATATATGTAATAGTAAAAATACATATATATGCAGTCTTGCATTTTTATTAGTCATGTTATTTCTGTTTGTGGGGGTTATAGAATCTGTCCAATGTCAATTGCTTTTCTCTTTTCTTCAGGATTTTTCGAAAGTAATTAATAATATTGTAATTGTAGAGATCCCCAACTCCATTAACCTTATTCTGGTTTGGATGCCACTTGGATGATCGTTGTTCTGGCATCCTCCCACTTCTTCAAAAGAACTTTAATAGCAAATGTCAGCATTGGTCCTCTTTCGTCTTTCTCTTTTTCAGAAGAAAACACATCTCACTGAGTTTCTTGGTATTCTTCATTTGAGAGTTCTTGGAGTTCTATTGTCAGATCAGTTTCAGGTTTCATTATGAGCTCTAAAATGCTCTTTATTTCTCAGATGTGATTTTCATTACTCCATTAGCAGCTTTAATTCTTCTTGATATAGCTTTCATAGCTACGATTGTCCCTACTGTAGACCTGTTCAAGCCATACTGCCTAGCAACATCAGACATCTTCTGCCCACTTTCTACCTTTGCTATTATCTCTTACTTGATTTCTATGGTGAGCACAGTTCTTGACACTCCTTTTTAGGCTCCATAATATTATCAGTTTCTTTTTTAAATAAAAAGTTCAGAAAAGCACTTACAAAAATTCAGAGAACAAAAATCAACTAGCCCACAAAAAATTATTTAAATGCAAGACCCGGATAAAATTTGAAATTTGATATTAAAACATTAATGAATATCCTATGAGACAGTTAAACTTTCACCTTTCGTAAATAAACCCAGACACAAAACTTAACAAGTGCCCGTCCGACAGTCTGGTGAAGACTATAAAAAATTATTTGTCAGAAAGGTAAACAAAAAGCTGAATTACAAGTGAGAGTTTCAAAATTCGGAGGAATACTATCTGATCAGTATCGGGTTGAGTGTTGATGTTGACGTTTCCTGGCTCTGAAAGGTTTCAAATTGTTACCTGAAAACAAGGGAAAATCAAATCGGTATTTGTTATTTTCCGTAGCTTCTTTTTATGTTTGTTCAGTAAAGTGTTCGTTATCCAAACATGTGTTTGTTGTCAGATAAAAGTATCAAGCATAAAAAGAAATTACAATTACTGATCATTTATTGTAATGGCCATTAATTGATAAATAAGGAAAACGTAAACAAGCGTTTACAAGATGAACCATCAACAATTACTCTATTAAAAAAAACAACTTTTGAACGTTAGAAAATATAAATCAAGTATTAAATAAAATATAAAACCAATTGTCTTGTGGTGTTATTTAATAAATAAAACACAAAAGCATTTACAGTATAAGAACAAGTACTTTCAATAAAACACCTTTTTGTCAGACAATGGAACAGAATAGATTCAAGATTAAATCAATCAAACTTTTCAAATTTTATTTAGTATTTTATTGTTATGTGTCATAATAACTTATAGTCTACAATACATGAAGTATTCTTCTAAGAAATATCTTGCAAAATTCCTATATTCTAAAATAACTCAATCATAATAATTTTGTATTTCTTTTTTTATTTATTTATTCTGTTATTTCATTTACTAATATTTGCTTAGAGTTTAATCAACACATTCAACTACATTCATTTTATAATTTTACGTAAATTTACATTATATTAATGCAAATCCTAAAATTATTCTACATAAGTTTTATCAATTAGAAAATGTCAAAGACTACAGATATTAAATGTAAACCTTCAAATTATTATGATTAAAATATAAATAAATATACTTATCAATATTCTGAAATATAGGACAAGAAATGTTTAGAAGATATTGATCAGTCCTTCACTTTATCGATATTGACATATAAATGATAAACGTGTTTACAATTTTTACGTTTTTCTTGTTCAATAACCTCATACCTCAAAATGAATATAATACAGAAATTACCATACCTTGTTCTATAATAGGTCCTGATGACGGTTGTTGTCCAAACTCTTCCGATATCGAGCCAATTATTTTGCCTTTCTTTACTTACTCTTGGTTCTGCTACTGCAATTCTCGCTTCGGCCATAATCTTTTTCCAATAATGATTTTATTTACGTATTTTATATAACAAACTTCACTTGTAAATCCTCAAAATTCAAAATATCTAATCGAGTAACTTCTTCATGAAAAATTATTTTTAATGTCAATTCTTACCGACGGAATCCCTTATGTTTTGATACACACGTAGTGACAATTTAAAGAGGACGGAATGAATCGAAGATCGAAGCGACAATAGCGGACAAAAACTGCATAATTGAACCTTTGCGATTGTGACGACATTCGGATGGCCGAAACGCTTGAGGTGTAGGCTTATCGCTGTTAAAACTGGATTGATCCTGGCGGATGGGCATGATGGCCGAGCGATTAAGATGGCACTTTACGATTTGGGATCCCGGGATAATATCTGGATGGATCAAAAAAATGGAATTTTTGGGGGATGGTCCGTCGGGATATGTCGGACTCCACCTCATTGTTGGTGTGGCCGAACTTATAATCGGCTTGCTAAAAAGGCCCTCTTAGTGCTCACAGGGGAGACTTTTTAAAAAAGATCCAGGCTGATAACCTCAGGAATTTTGCACGGGCGGTCGAGCCCCCTCCTCCTTCGTCTTCATTCACCATCCCTATTTTGAGACTTTTATGAAAAATTATGCAGAACAAGTTATAGCCCTCGGTTCACTATAAATGAATTTCTGTAAACAGTTTATTTTGCGTCTTTTTTTTAATTTTAACCTTTTAGAATAAAATATTACTTATTTATCCTTGTCATACATTTACTCCACGAGTAAGATGACATTATTTCAATTCCAGACCATTTTAAGATCTTTCTATAACTTAGGCACATTATCTGCAATATTTCCGATAGCCTGGCCGAGGCAGCTATGGCAGTCCAAGGTCCTAGATTATATTCTAGGACTTTGATGGCAGCCTACTGCTTTGGGATTGCGGTAACGCGACACGTGGGGATACCGTGTTTCCCCGAAAATAAGACAGTGTCTTATATTAGTTTTTGCTCTGAAAGATGCGCTAGGTCTTATTTTCAGGGGATGTCTTATTTTTCCANTTGAGTAATGCTTGTTGTTTGCCTAACTTAAATTATGGAAAATTATTTTCATACATTGAAATTTATAAAAACAAACAATTTACAAGATGCATTAATATGGTCAATAAAAACGTGTTGTAAAAATCTGTTAAGTCATCTACCGTGTTTCCCCGAAAATAAGACAGTGTCTTATATTAGTTTTTGCTCTGAAAGATGCGCTAGGTCTTATTTTCAGGGGATGTCTTATTTTTCCATGAAGAATTCATATTTATTTTTGAACAAAAAATTCCCAAGTCGAACTTAGACGAGAGTGGCGTATAACTGGTCGTTTCGAACTGAACTTAAATAAAACCGAAATCGATAAAGTTTATTGAACGCCTCAACCGGTAAAACCGATCTGGCATCCGGTACGACTACTCCTATACAGCACCGCTATTGGATGGGAGACAAGTCCCCAGCCCAAGCCCCAGCAAGTAGCAACCACTCACAAAAATAGCCCTCATCGCCCGACCCAAAGACCGGGCTAGGCAATTGATTGACTTACAATCAGGCCTCAACACAGAACTTACGAAGTTCGCTTGCTGGAGTGCAGTGTTGCCACGCCGATTTGCTTGCCATCGGTAGATTCATTAGGCAATTTTCGGTAATTTTTCGGTAAATCGACTTTTTGTGGCAGAAAGGAGGTTGCACATAAACAATAACATTCTTTTTCGTCATTTATTTTATTATACACTATAAAACAAAAAACTAACACAGAACACTTACTTAATTAGTAAATTATTATTTTTTTTACGTACGTACATTTTGTCTTATTTTTCTAACAAAATACAGTATTACCTTTTATTTTTCGGATGATAATAATTATTATTATTCAATATCTTCCGTTTGTATGTTTTTAACACTGTTTCTTATTTTTGAAATTAAATTATCTTTTACAGGAAAATCGTAACAGTAATTTTTATCCAATTAATTGTTTAGTAAGAAGTAAGCTAGTGATTGTTTCAGAGCTCACAAGTCAGTTTATTTCCGTGTTTCACAATTTATTTACGAAAATGTTCTTTCTATTCCATTAGCTGAAGAATGGGGCAGACATAAGATATTCTCAACAAAACGAGACAGAATCTTTGCAATAAAGTGTCTTACAATATATAAGAAATGAAGGTACAAAGAAATGTTTTATTGAGAATTTTTAGATACATTGAAAATAAAAATTTCTTTCTTGAATTATCGTAAACTTTTCGGTAGATTTGGTGCTTCAATCGGTAGATCGGTAGATCGGTCCCAAAATCGGTAGATCTACCGAAAATTCGGTAGACGTGGCAACNTGGCAGCCTACTGCTTTGGGATTGCGGTAACGCGACACGTGGGGATACCGTGTTTCCCCGAAAATAAGACAGTGTCTTATATTAGTTTTTGCTCTGAAAGATGCGCTAGGTCTTATTTTCAGGGGATGTCTTATTTTTCCATGAAGAATTCATATTTATTTTTGAACAAAAAATTCCCAAGTCGAACTTAGACGAGAGTGGCGTATAACTGGTCGTTTCGAACTGAACTTAAATAAAACCGAAATCGATAAAGTTTATTGAACGCCTCAACCGGTAAAACCGATCTGGCATCCGGTACGACTACTCCTATACAGCACCGCTATTGGATGGGAGACAAGTCCCCAGCCCAAGCCCCAGCAAGTAGCAACCACTCACAAAAATAGCCCTCATCGCCCGACCCAAAGACCGGGCTAGGCAATTGATTGACTTACAATCAGGCCTCAACACAGAACTTACGAAGTTCGCTTGCTGGAGTGCAGTGTTGCCACGCCGATTTGCTTGCCATCGGTAGATTCATTAGGCAATTTTCGGTAATTTTTCGGTAAATCGACTTTTTGTGGCAGAAAGGAGGTTGCACATAAACAATAACATTCTTTTTCGTCATTTATTTTATTATACACTATAAAACAAAAAACTAACACAGAACACTTACTTAATTAGTAAATTATTATTTTTTTTACGTACGTACATTTTGTCTTATTTTTCTAACAAAATACAGTATTACCTTTTATTTTTCGGATGATAATAATTATTATTATTCAATATCTTCCGTTTGTATGTTTTTAACACTGTTTCTTATTTTTGAAATTAAATTATCTTTTACAGGAAAATCGTAACAGTAATTTTTATCCAATTAATTGTTTAGTAAGAAGTAAGCTAGTGATTGTTTCAGAGCTCACAAGTCAGTTTATTTCCGTGTTTCACAATTTATTTACGAAAATGTTCTTTCTATTCCATTAGCTGAAGAATGGGGCAGACATAAGATATTCTCAACAAAACGAGACAGAATCTTTGCAATAAAGTGTCTTACAATATATAAGAAATGAAGGTACAAAGAAATGTTTTATTGAGAATTTTTAGATACATTGAAAATAAAAATTTCTTTCTTGAATTATCGTAAACTTTTCGGTAGATTTGGTGCTTCGATCGGTAGATCTGTCCCAAAATTCGGTAGATATGGCAACATTGCTGGAGTGGACTTCTCACTCGCGCTTAAACTTAACCTTTTTATAGCATCGACATCGGGCTCGATGACCAATTAGTGCTTACTGAACCGTAGCATTATGCAAATGTTATGTGGCGTGATTCCCGGCCGACCAATTAGTGATCACCAGCCGTAACGTTATGCAAATCTGTGATTCCCAAGCCATAGTCTTATGCAAATCATGCCGTGTGGCGTGATTGTCTGCTGACCAATCAGTTGCTGTACTTTCAAAAAGCCAACGGACACTTTCAACCATCTGTCGATGACCGTTACGAGTAAAAAAAAAAACTTTGCTAGGTCTTACTTTCGGAGGGAGGTCTTATATTTCGCAATTCAGCAAAACCTCTGCTATGTCTTATTTTCAGAGGATGTCTTATTTTCGTGGAAACACGGTATGCCGAGTGGGATGCCTCTCGGAAGGACTTTCAATTAGTTTTACCACCCGTCCGGTTTTCACCCGAACAGTGAGTCAATTCCCGGACTGTCCGGGTGAACTATTAATTTTGTCCGAGAATTTCATAGAAATTGTGAAATTACGATGAAACAAAGTTCTTGCAAATATTTTTACAAATTTACACTATTTTAACAGCGAAAGAACGCACACTCACTGAAACTCATGTGCAATCATGTCATATTAATTAATTAGTCTGTTTACACCAACGTGTGGCGCGCAACCTGTCGACCCTTTTTTTTGTTTTTTGCATGTACGATCGTACGATCGTACATGCAAAAAACGAGAGGAAAAACACGTCTCTCCAACATGCAAAAAACACGTCTCTCCAACATTCAATAGAGCTAAGTCATCTGTACCCGTTCTTTCTTAATTTAGGTTACTCCTACGCAAGTCCCTAGTCCCTAACTGTAACTGATTTAGAACCGCGATGCACGTTATTCTTCGCATTGTAAAATGACATTCCGCATGCGTCAGAAACTTCTGTTCTAACAAACCTGACCTGCCGTCCGGGTCAGCGATTTTGAAAAGGTGGCAACATCACTTTCATTGAAAAACTGGCCCCAATAAAGTGTAGCAAACGTGAAGAAATCCCGAAAAACTCTACATGGCCAGCTCGTTGGTAAAGCGCAAACCCACGACCAGTGTTCAATAGTTTCATCCATTCGGCTATTGGTAGGCCTTACAACTTTGGAAGGCCCGAAAAAGAAGCCGAAGCTAGCAACTCTCCACGAATTTTTCATGAACGATGTGTCCCCGATATGTTGGGCTGTATCACACGCCAGCCGGCCACCTCCGTCGTGGGCCTGGCCGAGTTCGATGGGTGTAATGAAAGTGTGCCTACGAGAAATAAAGGTTTATTTTTAGCTTTTTCCTTCCTGTGGGTACTAAGAGGGCCTTTTTTAGCAAACTCATTATGGGTTAGTTTAGATCCACAATGGGGAGACCGAGTGATGAGGTCAGAGCCAATCGTCCGAATGATCCATCCTGGAAAAATTTCCAAGGTTTATTGATCTATTCTGATTCAATTCCCGGTCCCCAGAGCGGCAAGTTGCCACCTTAACTATTTTGCCATCGGGCCAACACAAGGAATAGGGTAAAATAAAAGATCCTTGATGAAATTAATTTATTGTGAGTAATATATGATTTAACTTAGTTTTGAAATACAGTATATTGCACTAAAATTAATTAATGTAGTATTGTGCATCACAAATTACATTTTTACTGTATTTTATTGTAACTTTTATTTGTCTGTTAGATAAGTTGGAAAACATTTATATATTTATATATTTTTCGTTCGAAAATTTTATTACAGTACTTCAAAACTTTTTCTACGCAATTTAAGAATGTTTAACTTTTATAAGTATTTTACGCCCCCACCAGTGGGCGAGTGGTCTCCGTTGCCGCTCATAGCTGTGACCAGACCCTAAACACTGGGAAGTTCGGTCGTGGGTTCGCGCCGCGATCGGACAGGCTGGCTGCTTGGAGTTTTCCGGGTTTTCTCCTTGCCAATAACGACTGAATAGGAGGCCAGTTCCCCATAAAAGTCCTCCCGGAAGGCATTATTTCCAGCGCGTACGTAGAGGCCTTCGGATACGGCCGGCAAATCGGTCGCATAGCGATCGATTTGCCGGCCGTACACAAGTCTACTCGGAGAAAGAGCCTAAACTGAGTTAAGATCTCCATATAAACAACATCGAAGAAGAAGAATATAAAAAAAAAAAAATAAGTATTTTACTTTCATAATATTCCTGGTAAGTAGAAAATAGTCAACAATCAACAATAATGTATATGGCTTGGGATGGCTGAGGCAGTTAAAGCGTCAGTTGTCAGACGTTTAATCTCGTTACATAAATATTATATATAAACTCAAATGCGTGCACAATTTGGTCAGCGATGAATTGGAATTATTCAATAACCTTTTTGTTCACCTGAGCCATATTCAGTACTGTATTGCAGAATTCTTGCTAAGTCTAGTTGTGCTGCAAAGCTGAACTCGTTACGAACAGATCGGGATAGCAGGATAGCACTTGGCGTGCCGTGACATTTGATAGTAGGGAAGCTGTGTTGACTGATTACCCCTGGAAGTCTCTAAAAAGCCGACTTCCAGGGGCAATCAGTCAATTGTGCGTCAGTGATCGCCTAGGGTCAATTCGTATCGTTTATTCGATAAGCCAGTAAAAACCGTAGACTTCTCTAAATGCATTTTTAATATCACAATTACATTCCGAATCGCTAGCCACGATATAAGGGCTAAAATTATAAATAAAATAATAAAAACTTACTTGGTGAAATAAAATGTGTGGTGGATGTACAGGTACTGTACAGTACATCCTGTACATCCTGGTACCTGATACAAAATATTCTTCAATTATATTAATATACATTTAAAGAAGATTATAATTAAATATAGCTTTGCAAAGAAACGTACATAAAAATAACATAAAATCTTTAATTTTTAAATCTTAAACAAACGACTTATTCAAATAGCTCCCGAGTAACTAATGGACGGAATCAGAGATGGTCCTGGTAGGTGCATGTACGCGGGCTGCCAAATCCCGAGGGTGCCAATACCGGTCAATGTCAAATGCCTCTTTTGTCGCATCACTAGTATACCTCAAAGGACGCGACAGGGTTGTTGCAGATTTTAATCGTTTCTCATCATAGTTGTAAAAAATCTAAATATGTTAAACTTAATAGATTGTCCGTCGTCTGTTTTCTAACTAATATGTTTTAGGACCAGGGTCCACGGAAATTTCCAAAATTTACAACTGTTTGGTCACTGTCATTGAACTGGAAAAATTTCTCTCTTTATTACATCTAATATTACAAAGAAATCAGTCCCCACTATACTCGGCTAGAGATTGGTTCGGTTAAGCTTTGGTTTAAGTAAAATTCCGGCTCTTTCGTCATGGTTTTATGTCTCCAATTCCCTAATCTCTTAATTTTTTAACTACTTCTTAAGTAGAAATAAGTCGAAACAAGTTACTTTGTACTCGAATATTTTTAGTCTCGGGAAAAAGTGGAAAGACAAATTTTTATGACAAACGGTTACATAAATCGCAAATTTAAGGAAAATAAATTCTAGAGCTTTTTCTGTACCTCGTGCATCTCTCTCATTCATTAAATTTAGTTGTAAATGATGCTGTCAAAATAACAGTTAATTTTTTAACATTATACAAGAATTTTACACGTTTTTTTCTACATCCCCTTAGAGATGGGATATACGAAATCGCAGTGGCGTGCCGTCATGGAAGAGGTGGATGCGCCGCTTCCTTTGTATTTTCTAAAAAAAATAAATACATATTAATTTTAATTATATGAAAATAATCGCACAATATTTTATTATAACTTCATTATGTATCTTATTACAAATTTCTATACTACACGTGAAAAAAAAGGAAAAGATTGCTATCGTATATTCGAATAATAGCGGCGGAGTGGAAGCGCTGTATTCTCAGCATCCAAAAAGCCAGATTCGCGAATACGCTTTACAGAACACCAACCTCACCCGGTTTAGCTGGTGGAAGCCTAGGATCTTGGGTGGATGCTATACGTATACCGCATCCAATTCTATCCAGGACCAGTTCTGGGCTGTTAGCTGCTAGCCTGCTAGATATTTGGCCGCCCTCGCCCGATTATGTGAATCATGAATAGATTTATAACTTAACCCAACCGATAAGAATTTACTGGTATGTTTTTATGATAGTTCTGTATAGTTGACAGGAGTTTAAAAAAATCCATTAAAATATTTGATATATTTATTCCGCTCTCCGATTTTATATTACTCACGGATTTTAATGTTAAAGCAGTGATATTATGATTTCGTATGTCCCATCTTTAAGGGAATGTAGAAAAAACATGTACAATTCTTGTATAATGTTAAAAAAAATTAATTGTTATTTTGACAGCATCATTTACAACTAAATTTAATGAATAGAGATGCACAAGGTACAGAAAAAGCTCTAGAATTTATTTTCCTTAAATTTACGATTTATGTAACGGTTTGTCATAAAAATTTGTCTTTCCACTTTTTTCCCAAGACTAGAAATATTCGAGTACAAAGTAACTGGTTTCGACTTATTTCTATTTAAGAAGTACAGTAGTTAAATAATCAAGCGATTAGGGAATTGGGGACATAAATGAAACCCTGCCGAAAGAGCCGGAATTTTACTTAAACAAAAGCTTAACCGAACCATCTCTAGCCGAGTACAGTGGAGGCTGATTTCTTCGTATTATTCTTATTCAACACCCTTGGTTCATATGGAGATTATAGCCTGAAACGCTTTTTCTCCGAGAGACGAATTTATTGATCGCTATGCGACCGAAGAGCCAGCCGTATCTAACGGCTTATACGCGCGCGCGGGAAAGAGTGCCTTCCGGGAGGACTTTTATGGGGAACTGGCCTCCTATTCAGTCGTTATTGGCAAGGAGAAAACCCGGAAAACTCCTTGCAGCCAGCCTGTCCGATCGTGGCGCGAACCCACGACCGAACTTCCCAGTGTTTAGGGTCTGGTCACCGCAATGAGCGGCAACGGAGACCACTCGCCCACTGGTGGGGGCTTCGTATTATTAATGTAATAAAGACAGAAATTTTTCCAGTTTAATGAGAGTGACCGAAAAGTTGTAAATTTTGGAAATTTCTGAGGACACTTGGTCCTAAAACGAATTAGTTAGAAAACAAATGGCTATTAAGTTTAACATATTTAGATTTTTACAGCTATGGTGAGAAACGTTTAAAATCTACAACAGCCCTGTCGCGTCCTTTGAGATATACTAGTGATGCGACAAAAGAGGTATTTGACATTGACCGGTATCAGCACCTTGGGGATTTGGCAGTCCGCGTGCATGCACGCTCTGCAACCGTCTTCGATTCCATTCATTAGCCACTCGTAGGGAGCTATTTGACTAAGTGCATTGTTTTAAGATTTAAAAAGTAAAGAATATTTTATATTTTTATGCACGTTTCTNTACAATAGCGACGATTATTATTTTAAAAAATTTTTGTTAGGCTTAACATCGATGAAAATTCAACGCAAAATAGGTTAATAGCGATATACTAATATACTAATATACTAATTACATGGGATATAATAATATACTACACTAATAATGGATTTTTTCATACTTTTCGGTTATCCGACTTTTCAATTATCCGACCAACCCCAGTTTCCAATTAGGGCGGATAATCGAGGTTCTACTGTATATTCGTACAATTGAAGAATATTTTGTACCGGGTATGCACCGGTACATCCCCCACACATTTTATTTCACCAAGTAAGTTTTTATTATTTTATTTATAATTTTAGCCCTTATATCGTGGCTAGCGATTCGGAATGTAATTGTGATATTAAAAATGCATTTAGAGAAGTTCTACGGTTTTTACTGGCTTATCGAATAAACGATACGAATGGACCCTAGACCATCACTGACGCGCAATTGACTGATTGCCCCTGGATGTCGGCTTATTACAGAAACACAGGTTCCCTATCATCAAATGTCACGGCACGCCACTGCAGTAAGCTTAATCAGCATACGACGCCACTGCAGTAATAATCAGCATACGACAATAATCATTATTGACTTTAGAGGCGCCCTTGATCACTCCTGGTGGCCTATCTTGCACACATTACACGCTCATTACTGACCTGAAAATCTTTACAAACTTCTTCAATCCTATCTTAGCCACAGGAGTGTAGGTGTTTCTACAACACAAAATAACATGATCATATCCATCAATCAGGGCTGTCCTCAGGAATCCGTCTGGTTTTGGTCTCTGGAACATAGCATATAACTTTATCCTGCAATTAACGACATCCTGCCTGCTGGCTGCCGCATACAGGGCTTTGCGGACGACACAATTATCCTAACCTCTCAGGATCAGTGAACGCTTACAGGACATATGCAACAACATTCTCAATAACATTTATCAGTGGAGTATTAAACATAGACAACCCATTAACACAGACAAATGCAAAAACATGATAGTTGTCAGGAAGCTTACCCTTCGAATAGATGCTCACAGAATAAAGCAAACAACGGAAATTAAATATTTAGGTGTTATTCTCCATGAGATACTTCACTTCACACCTCATATCAAATACATCACAGACAAAGCTAAAAAGACGGCCAACGCCATTATAGTATTGCTAGGAATATATGGGACTTTGGCCCTAACGCTACTAAGCTTATATACAGGATTCATATTCAGCCAGAACTCCTCTATGCCGTACAGGTATGGGCCACCTGGCCGCCAAAGTCCATAACCTTAAAAAACTGTTATCTGTTCAAAGGATTGCAGATCTCCGCATTTGTAAGGCTTATAGGACCGCACCCACTAGTGCCATTTTGCTAATGTTAGGATTGACCCCTATTGACTTAGAAATTAAAGCATTATTTGGCAGGAAAATCTCGTCACCTCACCCTGGTGAGACTATAGTGACTCGGATGTCCACAAAATGATTAGAATAGTTAAGATTTTCCCTAGTTTGATGTTGATCGATGATATCAAAAAATTCAGCATTGACAAAAATACTCCCCTGACTTACGATTACCACCCCTCCCACCAGCTTGCCCCTGACATTTACTTTGAAGATCCAGGTGATCATCCCATGTTTAGGATTTGCACTGACGGTTCCAACATGGATGACGAAGTGGGTACCGTTTTTATAGTTTTACTCCAACTTAGGCCACGAGCTTCACAACGCTTGCTTCCGTCTAGGTACACACTGCTCAATAGCACAGGCGGAAACTTTAGCGATTTATATGAACTTAATTCACATTAGGCGTAGAAAGGACAAAAAACTAAACTATCGCATTTATTCTGACAGTAGGGTAGCTTTACACGGGATTGCAAAGTCTTATAGCCACTTAAAACTCGTCCATTTCATACACCACATTCTCAGACACTTTGACAACAACATTAGAATAGATTTCCAATGGGTCCTGAGTCATGCGGGGACCCATTGGAAATCTATGGGTCATGCGGGGGTTCTCGGCAACGAGACCGCTGGCTGTCTTGTCAAACAAGCTGCAGTCTTCAGTCATTAGTAGTTTCAGTTACATTTCTACCTCATACATCAACAATCACGTCAAGAAGCAAATTTTCATTCTCTGGCAAGACAGCTGGGACCATGAGACCACTGGTAGGCTCACATACACCTTCATCCTCAAAGCTGACGCTACTGCGATTCTTCACCACTTTTACCCTAGTTACACTCTCACTCAGCTACTTACAAGACACGACAACTTTAAGCAATACTTGCATAGGTTTAATCTTGGGGACAATCCACAATGTGACTGTGGTATTCAGGAGGACCAAACACCACTTCACTTAGTTTTTCGCTGCAATAGGCACAATCACATTAGGGGTAGTTTAATGAGAGCTGCTATTCTTGAAGGGTACAGCTCATTCACACGCGTACAATGTTCCATCATCTACTCGCATTCTTATCTCTTATTGGGGCTCTTTAGACGGGCGGATGACCGAGTGGTCAAGGTGGCAGCCTACCGCTCTGGGGGATCCGGGATCGAATCCAGATGGGTCAAGGAATCCCCAGGAATTTTTCGGGGGTGGTCCGTTCGGATATGTCGGGCCTCATCCCTCACCACCCAGTCGCCCCATTGTTGGCTTGACCGAACCCATAATGGGCCTGCTATAAGAGGCACTCTTAGTGACCACTAGGCGGAAAGGGTATTTAAAAAAAGTGGGGTTCTTGAGAGCACTCACTCCGGGGCAGGGATGGCAATTAGCTTTTCCTTGCTTTGTTTCAACTGTCCGTATATAGCTGCCTTTCAACTTTATATTTTAATTCCTATTTTTCGTCTTCTTTGTCAGTCTAAATTCGGTTAGTTTGAGTTAGTCCTAGTTATAAGTTAGATTAGGGACTCTCGGCTTGGTTTCCGGTTAGGTTAAATTAGATTAGGGTTTGTAAGCTTTAGTCATCTAATTAGGTTCGTCCTAGGTTATGGTCAAGGACTGTATACTACAAGGATAGCCAGATCCCTATTCTACAATGTTAGCCAGGAATGGCAAGTTAGTGACGTCAGCACGAGTCCTGACCTCTCTGTTTACATAGAGCAGGGTGTGCACGTGTTTAGTTTTCGCTTTTAATATTCGTCCAATTTTGTGATTAACGAAGTGATTTATTTTAATATTTCTGTAATTGTTTTATTTGACTAAGTTTTTTATAAGGTAAGATGATTTAAATATAAGTCATTAAATATTTAAAGCTATATTTTTATGTTAGGTGAAGAACAAAATGCTGAGTACTAGGTGTGCTGTGTATGGTTGCAATAATAACCTTCTTTTTTCAAATTGGAAGCAACCTGTTTACATCGGGTTTGATCAAAAAATGACAAGAGAAATACTTTTAAAATTAATAGCAGAACTTTATTTACTATCGTATAATGTAGTAGCTTGCGTCAGTGACTGTAGTTGCAGTAACATAAGTTTATGGAAAGAATTGAATGTGAATATCAATGAAACGTTTATTATGAATCAATTATTATTATCAATGAAACGTATATTAGAGATATAAATATGTGGTTCGACATTTTTAATAGCTATGCACCAAAAGGTTCTGTTCCAAGCAAAAATGGATATGGTGTAGACTTGGAATTACAAGAAGAACATTTAAATAAAATGATAAAAATAATCTCAACAATGAGAGCAAGTGGAAAAAATGCCCTCCAAATTTTCCAGAAAGGAATGATAATCTCAATGAAATCGCTAATTGATCTTTTTCAAGATATGAAATCGACTTTTGATATAAAATACATCTGCACTTAAATCAAGATTGTCTGGAAAATTTTTTTTTTTCAAATTAGAAGCCGGGGTCCTAATGAACATCCAAGCCCATTAAATGCTATATATAGGATTAGATTGATTATTTTAGGTAAGAATCCTGGTATTTTAGAGTCAAAAGTAAATACTACAGATCGAAGACAAGAGGAATATATTATACCCAAAGTTTTAGAGAAAGCACATGTAGAAGTATCAAGTGAAAATACAGACCAATATACTGAATGTAAAACTACTTTTTCTTCAAATAAATCTTCAGGAAACTCTACATGCAATCTAGACTTTAACACAATCTCTGAAGAAACTTCCTACGATGCTCTCGAGTATATAGCAGGATATTTTGCCTATAAATATAAAGAAAAATACCCAAACTTAATTAATTCCACTAACAAAATTAAAAATCATTACAACTATAGCATTCCGTCATGGGTGCAACATTTATCTTATGGAGGGCTTATTAAACCTACTGATGAATGGCTAGCAAAAATTATAGAATGGAATAAATATTTCGAAATATATCACGATGAATCGTATAAAAAAGGCCCCGGAGTTGTACAGAATTAGTCAGTGGAAACAGTTTTACCTTTTACTTTAATAAAAGATTTTTGTAAATTAAGAACTATAATAAGAATTAATTATAGAAATCTTAAACAAGAAAACTATAAAATATTGAAAAGAATGCCTTCTGAAAATGGTGATTGTCGAAAAAAAATTAAAAAGTTAAGTAAGATAATCACATAATAAAAAATATAGCTCATTAATTTGTTAAATAAATATTAGACAAAAGACTTGTAAATTTATTGACGTACAGTACACTTATTAAATCCGAAAATTCTACAGTAGTTTACATTTAGTAGTAATTTAATAATTAATTAAGAAATGATTTAATATTTTATCGTATTTTGTTATTTGAAAGGTCTGTCATGTTGAAGTAGAGGACTTGCTGTGACGTCACATAGATCCAAGGTCATGCTAACAAATATACGGGATCTGGCTATCCTTGTAGTTTAAAGTCCTTGGGTTATGGTAGGTTAGTTTAGTTAGCGAATAAGTTAATGTTAAAATAATAATAATAATAATAATAATTAATAAATAAAAAAGAAATTTGGGGTCTTGCTTGTCGTTCCATTCGTCTCGTGTAGTTTGTCGCTCACATTCAGTTTCATTAGTATTTATACAGTGTCGTAGCGTAGTCGGGGCAATACTTACCTCTCACTACCTAATTCATTTCAATAATTCTTCCATTTTCTTGTGAATGTTTAAAGTTTTTATGGATTTTTTGCCCACCATGTATTATAACATTGTACTATACTGTATTATACAATGTTTAAATTTTTATTTTATTATAATTATATTGTAATTATTGATTGTTCTTGGGAGATTGGAAAAAATTTTTATAGCTTTTATGTACAGTAGTTGTAAAATATAGTACATTGTTATAATATTTATATTACCATCAGGGCCGGATTTAGGCATTTCGAGGCCCTAAACTGAACTCTGTGTGAGGTCCCTTACGAACCCTTAACAATTTTAGAAGTCAATAATAAAAAGCAAAAAATGAACATAAACACATTAGTTTTAATAATAAAGGTTTTATCGTTAAAAAGTATTTGCAACATATTATAAAATAAGGTACAATTTAAAAAGAAAAACGTTAAAAATTTCGTTTTCGTTATTATGTGATCGCAGTCAGAAACAATGTCGTCAAAATACAAGAAACGTTGTTTGTCCGATTTACTAAACCAGTCTTTCTCAAACTATGGGTCGTGACCCAATATTGGGTAGTGTTAAAATTTTAATGAGTTACGAAATAATATTACCTTTCGCAGAAACACTTGTAATGTATTATTAAAATGTTCTCTAAGAACAATAGATGCATCTGTTAAATACTTTTTTTTTGTTAATTAATTCTTTCTGCCCTGTGGACACTAAGAGGACCTCATTAAGCAAACCCATTATGGGTTTGGCCAGGCCCACAATGGTGTGGTTGGGCGGTAAAGGACGGGCCCCGACACATTCAGACGGACCACACGAAAAATTCCCGAGGACTTTTCGACCCATACGGATTCGATACCGGGTTCCCAGAGCGGCAGGATGACACCTTAACCACTCGGTCATCCGAACTCTGTTAATTAATTACTGAAAACTTTTAACAACTTTTTCCTTATAATTAAAATGTCATTTAGTAATAAAATTAAGATGATTATGTATATGAAATTTATTCCTTTTTTTTCTATTTTGAATAACATTAAAATAGCTATTTTAAGTAATGAATCCATTTAAGTTGCAATGGTTCCGAAAATATTTCCTTGTTTATTCAAGCTTTTAGGTTTTTAAAAATTATAAAAATAAATAGCAGATGAATTTTGGCACAAGTGGATCAATACATGATTTTTAATCTTTATGTATATATATATTTTTTCAGATGTAAGATTTTATCAATTTCATTTTGTATATATTAGCAACATCTTACAATCTGAAAAATACATTTTATAAAAAGGCTCATTAACTTTATAAAAAAACTTGTAATATTTTTCAAAGTAAAATGGACTCCCGAATAATTTTGAAATAGTCCGTCTTATTTACAATCGTCAGTCTTACATTTTCAATAGTTAAATTTTAATAATAAAGACTGAAATTGAAGCAAGTAAGTTATCTATACTAATATTATAAACTTTATAAGTTTGGATGTAGGCGGTAATCTCCGAAACTACTCATCCGATTTCAAAAATTCTTTCACCAATATTTAGAATGGACCTTCATGGTGAACATAAACTGTATATTATTCCGCCAAACAATCATATAAATTAAAAGATATAATCTAAGTAAACACTATATTTTTGGTATCAGCGGGTGGCGAGGAGCAAGACGCGTACGTATACGAGATAGGTAACCGCGCGGCGCTGTCGCGTGGTCGACGAGATACGCTATGCATGTGTCCGAACTTGTATATTATACAGATATCGAAATACCCCCGCGTGGGAGAGGAACAAAATTAAGGCTTAACATGAAGAACTCGGCTTCTATTATACTATTTTAGATGCGGTTTTTTGCGTTTTTGATTGCGTTTTAATAGGATACGTCAAGAGAATGTAAACCAAGAAGAGATTTTTCGAAATTCCCTCTCGCGGGGAGTGTTATACATTTATAATAGATGCATTTTGAGCCACAGTAAAGCGTGGCCGGGTAAAGCTAGTTTTTTATAAATCGAAATTGGCTTGAGCCGCTCTTCATGGAATTGTAGTCAAAGTTACACTTCACTCGTATCAATAATGAGTAATTTTATTTCGTTATATAATATACAGTGACTCCAGTTTTCCAGTTTTTTTAAATTATATTATAAGCATTTGGATCGCATTACAAAGAAATATATTGGGTCGCGTGAGAAAAAAGCTTGAGAAACCCTGCACTAAACATTATTGTTAGTGAGGAGAGCTTCTTTTGTCCCATTGAAGATCCATTGAATATATTCATTTTTAATTCTTTTGAGTTTTCTGAAAGCTCTTTTGCCTGTACAATTGGTAATCATTAACGTTAAAAAAATTCTTAAAATTCCGAAATTTTTATTACAAATTTTGACATTAGTTTTTTTTAGACTCCTTGGAACTCAAAGTTATGAGCTACAGTTTACATAGCTTACTTGTAAATCCGTCCTCTGATTACCAGGTATTTGCACAAAAGAAATATTGAGGGATATAAAACCTGAAAGGCATATTCTGCAATTAATAAAAATATATTTTTTACTATATGGATGAAAAGTTCCTGTTTAAATGATATGAAAAAAAAAACAAATTTATGGTTAATAAAATTTTTTATATTTATTTATTTATTTTTATTATTATTTTTTATCATTTTTTATAAATGTATGAAGTTAAAAGAGTAAAGAATAGACAAGAAGAGAGAAG
>NW_019384959.1:312509-328980 GCF_000671375.1 Centruroides sculpturatus | reverse complement strand
AAAACCTGAAAGGCATATTCTGCAATTAATAAAAATATATTTTTTACTATATGGATGAAAAGTTCCTGTTTAAATGATATGAAAAAAAAAACAAATTTATGGTTAATAAAATTTTTTATATTTATTTATTTATTTTTATTATTATTTTTTATCATTTTTTATAAATGTATGAAGTTAAAAGAGTAAAGAATAGACAAGAAGAGAGAAGGTTTTTGAAGAAATTAAGTCAGAGAGACTTTTATTCTTTACTTTTAAAAGAAACAATAGCAGTTAAGCTGAATAATTATTAAAAAATGAAGTCTAATTTATAGATTATAAATTAATTAGTTTTGTATTTAAATTGGTAAAATAATCTTAAGCATTTTTATATCAATCCAAAAATATCAGAAATAATTAATGTTTAAATTAAAAAATAAATTTTGTTTAGTCCTATTATTTCAATTTTGTTAATTTACTTAATTATTTTATTTTGTATTATTCTCAATAGCAGGGTGAAAACTTTTTATATGGTAAATAAAGATTTAATTTGATTTATTGTTCATTGGTACCTTAATTTCCATTTATTTAAATGCCATAAAATTCTTTCAAAAAAACAATTCGTGTTCTCTGTAAAGTTTTTATTTTTATATCAATGAATAGTTCCCCCTCTGAATAAGGTTTAAAATTTTATTTTTAAAATAAATTATTACGTGTATTTCTGATAATGCAGACTTAATAATATTCTCGTTTTATACTTACGTTAAATAATTCTGGAAAATTCCAGAGCTCATATACTGTATATATATAGACCTATATCTTGTAAACAATATAATTTTTAAGCAATCTTAATATTTCATTACATCACATTAATTATATTAATTTTCTTACATTAATTTTTCTTGTGATATAAAATCAGAGACCCACTGTTTCTGAACTATGGAATACTTTTATAAAAGAATAATTAACATTAAAAATATTGGAATTAACATTAATTGCAATTGATGTTATTATTATTATTTTTACTTAAATTCCAATTGATAATCTTGTTATTCTTATTGAGAAAAACTTTTTATTCGTTTTCATAATAAAATATTTTTGTAGATATTTTATATATTTCGATGCATTCATTGATTTTAACTGAATATGCATTAAGTAAATTACAAAATTTATATTATAATCTCAATAACATGAATAAATAAAAAAAATTATTAATTATTTTTTCAGTTTTATTTTAAATAAATAAAAAAAATCATTAAGATTATGAAAGCAAAATTTGATTATACTTTTTTTGATGCTTGTAAAAGGCCAACCTGGCCACAGTGTCTTTTGAGAAAATAAAAAATAAAATAAAATAAAAAGTCACTCTAAACAGTTCTGTAAATTTAACATTTAATCTATTATTTGAATTATATTCAGTAATTAAAATTGTTAAATGTCACTTAATAGCACACAGTCTAAAATACTTTTAAATATTTTATGAATATTTTATATAATACAGACATTTAACTATCAACATGTCTATCGCAATATATAAATGGATATGTATACGGTTGTGGATAAAGAAAATATTGTGTATCAATCCTTATAGCCTACTATTGTATTCATTTCACAGATGCGAAACTGTTTTATAGAATCTACAAGTGCGTTTTTAGATAAACAGGACAAAGAAATATTACAAAATATTGTTTGTTTTTCTAAAGTTTAAATTTAATTTGGTTTTAATTCGACTTTATAAATTTATTACATCTATTGTGATTTTAGATAAATGTAGATTACATAAAATCTTTTGTTAAGAGTTAGGTATCATTAATAAATTATTTTATGAAATATGAAAATATCTAAAAACAATAACTATTGTAATTACAGTTAATTTTTTATATTTTACCATACTCAAATTTAATATTTATGTAGATTTCTAAAAAGAAGGACAAAGTGTGATAAATTCATACGAGTAGAAATGAAATTATCATATTTTCTAAAAGTAATAAAATTTATGAAATTTAATGTAATGCTATATGTATTTATTTTTAAATTCGTAAAGTTGTTATTTTTCAAAGTTGTTTTTATAAATACTTTTATTTTGTAATTTATTTTTTGTTATTGTATACATGAATAAAATACATTGATAATTCATAAAGAATTTGGATTTAATACTAAAAATGTTTTAATTTGCTAAACTATTCAAGAAAGTCAATCAGGTAAATATATATATATATTTTTTAATTAAAGTTTTATTTTAAAGATTTAAATTATTCTAACATAAATAATTTACATAAATAATTAGATAAATAATTACATAAGCAGCAAATAATAACTCTTACGTAAATAATTTATTCATGAAAGTAGAATGTAATTAGGTATGTAGTTATCATTATTTCTTTAATTTATAACAGAAATACAGGATAATAAATTTATTAAAAATTAATTATTATTATTAAAAATTGAATTTTTATTTTAAATTAATTTATCAAAACACTAACGAAAAGTAGTTGCTTATTTTTACCGACAGATGGAAGCACTACAATTATGTTTTCGTTACGTCATTGAAACAGATGTCGAGAGGGAAAAACGTTGTCGATTGTTGGAACCAATATAAAATTTCGTGATAAGATTGCCACACCTTACGGGTGAATACAAATTTTATTATACAATGCTGCTTTAATTAAAGCAGCCAACTCCTTATTTTATAAATTGCGAAACTGATCCAATTTTGAATTGATGACGTCATTATGATAATTAACAAATTTATTAGAAAAGCAAGAAAAAAAAAAAAAAATACATGTAAATCGATATTTACGGCATTATCATTTAATTCGAAATATACTTGGAAAAAAATTTTCATTTTAAAATTTCTATTTAAATCTCTCGTAAACGGTCATGTTTAGGCCTAGAGTAAGAAGAACACGTGGGTTTGTTTACAAATTTTAAGTTGAATCAAACTTGTATATTTTGGTTCGAACACCCATCGACCGTGTTATAATACGAAACCATATCGACGAATTTATGCTAATATGTCGAAATATCACGTCGGAGATAATGAAAATCGATGTCATAGGTAGTTTTTGTTATTAAAACGATATTTTTACCCATCTGGACTCGCCAATAGTTTAAACTGGGTCTAGTAAGATTTTACAAAGTCAGACTCATTGTGTAAGTCCAGTTATGAATAGACTAACGATGAATCCGCTGCCTTAACGCTTGTAGGTCGCAATCGGAATTGTTTTTCCGTCCGGTTCGGTCGCCTCGCACCCGTGACGTCATCTCACGCGCTCCTTGATTCCACTCAAACTCCATTTTAGCTTTGGAATCGCCGGTTGGCAAAGGACAAAGACAAAGTGGCCTTTTCGGAGAAACGGATTCTAGATCGACATTTGCCTCTGACCTATGACACAATCATTCCCAAGTAAGTAATAACAATATGTAGCCGTTACCTCTCACGAAACCCCCCCATAAAGACTCATTTACTAATTAATCGTCATTGTCAGGTTAGGCTTCATTTTTGCTCGTTAAAAAAAAAAAAAACTATCGTTTCGTGTTCATTTAATTTCGATCGAAGAAATAATCACGGTATATTTTACTTGTATCCAAAGAACTTGTCATGTATGTCTTTAAACGATGTTGAACTTCGAAGAATGACAAACAGACTCGGCAGTCGAAAACGAGATAGTTGTTTTATGGGCAATCGGGCGCCTCATTCACTTATTCAACAACAACAACAACGAACGAACGAAGGCGACATATTTAGTCTTGTTCTGTCTGCTTCATCTCGCCTCATTCTTTAACCTTCCATCATCTTTGCCCACTTTCGTACTGATTTGTAGTTGTTAGAACTTTGTCCGGATGCTTTACATAAACGTCCCGAATCGTGTAAAGTAACCAAAATAATGTAAAATAACTATAAAACAGAAATATTTCTGAAAAGAATAATAATTTCTATAAAATAGACTGTTAATTCATTTTTATATAAAGATATTAACTAGTTAAATCAATATTAAAAATAGCTATATTTTGAATATATTGATAAAGAGTAATAAAATAAATTTATCCAGTTTAATTACTATTCCATATGAATTATTAGAACATTTTTCACTTGTATTATGATTCATTAAAATTATCATATTTCTTTTATTAATAATAGTTAAGCAAATGTTTATTCTTTTGCATATAACTTAATTCATAAAAGTAAAATAATTTAGTTTTTGATTATTTTTTTTATATATAAGCACATTAAAGAATGCATGTGTTTGATATTTTGAAATAATTTAATTATCATATTGAATTTAGAAATGTTACAAGGATTTAAAATATTGCAACAAATGTTTTAGATACTGTAAGCTATACAGGTATATGTAGTATTTATGAAACTATATATAGATAAGATAAAAGTTTACTAATTTAAATATCATGTTGAAAGTATTAAATGTTACGTAGATAATTTCTAGAGAATTTTTGAATTTTTAGTTAGTGTAAATTGTATAATATGAAAGTTACATTTGTTAGTATACCAAATGAATACTGTTCCTTTTAGATATTTTATATATATAGCAGTATAATATAAATATTTTAGATCAATTTATATTAAATGTTAATCTATGCTAAATGAGCTTTTTAAAATCAAAAATTGATAATATTTATAAGTTATGATAAATTAATTCATATTTAAGAATTTAAATTAAATATCAGAAAATTATAATCTGCATATTGCCATTTTAAAAAATTTATCAGTTTTTCAAATAAAAAATTATATACTAAATAAAAATTAAATATTTTATTATTATACAAAAATTTTTAATTAAGAAAAATATTTAACAAGAAGTAGTACAATTGAAAAATTCATATTATTTGATTGAATTAGAATAATTTAATTTGGAATCTTAAAACTGAAATTTAATAACTTTTGAATGTCCAATTTTGGAAGTATGAATAATGAAAACATTTTTAAATTGTGAATAATAATCAGCCATTATGAAATACTTTAATTTTTTATAAGTTTTACTTTATTCTGTTAATAGTGTTTAGTTTAATGTATTATATATAAAAACATATTTTAATATAAAACTGAAATTTATAAAATAATGTATTTATAAAACTTAATGTATACTTATATTCTGTTCAGATTATTTATTATTAGATTAGATAATCAGTAAATGTAGATATATAACTGAAAAATCACTGATTTTACTTTATTCTTTCAATTTATAAATTCTAAAAAATGTAATAAAATTTTTCAATATTTTCAAAAATATGAAATGTTGATTATTAGTAATTAAATATTCATATGTAATTTTGAATAATGTAAGAAGAGATTTAAAAAATTTCAATAAAGGCATTTTTCTCAAAAATGTTTGGAGGTATAATTTTTAATAAAGATTAAAGTATTTGAATGTTATGAATACAGGGGGAAAATGTTGATGGTTTCATAGATAAGTTAGTTCAACATCAGTTAATTCAGAAAATTATTTTGCTTTTTTTGGATTATTATTGTATAAAATATTTTTTTTTCAAATTTCAGCAAATATGCAGAGAAGCAGAAATAAAATAAAAATGCTAAGTATTAGGCATTTATATATATATATATATATATATAAAATATAGGAAAAGGGATAAAAATTAAACTAAGATAGTTGTTTATCAGATTTAGTTTGAAATAGTTTCAATGTGAAACTTGAGCTCTGTTAAGGCAACATTTACTTGGAAGATTATATATAATCTTACATTAAGATCAGTAATGGATAATGTGACTAAATTTAGTATGTAGTCAATAATAATGAAAAGAAACAAAAAAATATATTCTTTTTCCTAATGTGATTGTATGTTCATATTTTATTTACAAAAGTTTTTTGACTCAAATGCAAAGATGAGTATTTCAGTTATTAGCCTACACTTCAGAATAAGCTATAATTAATTTTATATTTTAAGCATCTTATCATTACATGAATATTTTTTTAATATAAAAATACTTGTGTTTATAAGGAAAATTAACAGTTTTTAATTATTTTTTTCTATAAACTTTATTATAAAATAATTGAGTGCAAATGTATTTTTTTGTAAATTGAAGAATTTTTTAATTCAATAAAATCCATCTTAACAAACAAAGCATTGATATACAGTTGACCCCTCTATAACACTGTTGATAATTCCGTGTTATATGAATTCCATGTTGTACGAGTCACTCAGATTTTACAAATGCATGTGCCAGGCTGTAAACGGCTCACGTATTTGTAAAATCTGAGTGACTCATACAACATGGAATTCATATAACACGGAATTATCAACAGTTATAGGGGGGTCAACTGCATATATATATATCTCACTAACCTTATGAGCTTTGAAAAGTTTTAACGTAACACACACATTTTCGGTCTACCTTAGGACCTTCTTCAGGTGGAATTTTATTAGAGAAAACCTTTTTTGGTGTTTCCGTTTCTGATGTGTTCCAAATTTTCTTTTGAATTTTCTTTTAAATTTAAACCTATAATGATGTGTGCTTGCATCAGCGATGTTTTAATTCAAACAAAATTACAGAAAGATACTGCAAAATTTATAATAATGTTTAAATTTAAACCTATAATGATGTGTGCTTGCATCAGCGATGTTTTAATTCAAACAAAATTACAGAAAGATACTGTAAGCTTTATAATAATGTTTAATAATTTTAAACTCTAATAGAAAACTAATTATAACTGAAAATGTTATATGATATTACAGTATTTATCAAAACTATAGGCCCTATAAATAGATATACTGTAAAATGGAATGACTGATTTTCCGGATTGTCTTTGATCCTGAACGTAATTTCCTCTCGTTGCAACTACAGATTTGAAGATTGAATTTTTAACACATAAAAGTTGTAAACAGCATGGTGTAACAGAAATAATATGAAGCAAATTTACATATGATTAAAAACATCTTACTCACATGTAATTTTATTCTGGGAACTGTAAACTATTAATATGTTAATATGATTTTACAGTATGCAATTTGAACTAATGTTAAATATTGATTTCTTTTTAAATATTAAAATAATTTAATATTTATCATGGAAATCGTAAAAAAATATTTAAAAAGCGTANTCTAAGTGACTCATACAACATGGAATTCATATAACACGGAATTATCAACAGTTATAGGGGGGTCAACTGCATATATATATATCTCACTAACCTTATGAGCTTTGAAAAGTTTTAACGTAACACACACATTTTCGGTCTACCTTAGGACCTTCTTCAGGTGGAATTTTATTAGAGAAAACCTTTTTTGGTGTTTCCGTTTCTGATGTGTTCCAAATTTTCTTTTGAATTTTCTTTTAAATTTAAACCTATAATGATGTGTGCTTGCATCAGCGATGTTTTAATTCAAACAAAATTACAGAAAGATACTGCAAAATTTATAATAATGTTTAATAATAGAAAAAAAAGGATTATTTAAAATACAGATTTATATTTTGACTAGATCTCTTAATTTGAAAGGATAACATTGGTCTATATTTTTTGATTATAAATAACTTTTTTAAATTTAAGTTTTTAATAATACAATTAGAAATTAATGAAGAATAAATCAGGGATATTTGAAAAACTGGAGTATAGAATTTTCTTCAGATTTAAAATATATAAAAAAAGAATATGTGAAGAATTTGTCAGTGTTTTTCAAACTTTCAGTATCCATAAAATTCTTTCTAATTAAATTTTTTTTTTTGGTGTTTTATACAAATCAAAATAATTTTGAGATCATATAAATTAAGTACACGATTTTTAAAATCATAATTCATTTTTAAATATATTTTTTTGAACATAAATCTTTATTGCAATTTAAAGTTGTTTAAAAATTTCTTTTTAAAATGATAAGTTTTTACATTATTGAAATGACAGTTTCAAAAATTAAATGTAATAAGAGAACTTTTTAAAAAGAATCTTGTGAAGTCTCAAGGTTTCAAAAAATATACTTTGAATATTGTTGGTCTGTGTGGCATTACTGGCAATCCTAAGAATGAATTTATGAATTAATTAAAATTCTTTATTGCATTAAAGTTTAAGAAAGTTTAAATTTATTCACATTATTCATTTTAAAGTATTTAGTTTCAAATATATGTATAAAATATAAATTTAATAATTCAAAATAAAACAAAGAAAGTATTTAAATAATTAAAATAAGAGAAGTATTTTATAATTTATTAGTGGTTATTTTACTTCGTAAGGAAATGATAAAAAAATAATATGCAATTAGCATTCATAAAAATTTTTTAAGTTTATAGATGATATAATCTGACAAAACTTTATTCTTTTACATCATTAATCTAAATTCTCAAGACAATTATGAAAAAGTTTTTATATACAGTAGTTTCTGTATACCTTGTTTCAAATATACAGGAAACAATAGAGATGAGAATGAAAGAACAAAGTAAACTTAGTACTGAGAAGAATAAGAGTGATTTCATTTGCAGAAAAAGTGGATGTGCTAACCTGTAATCCATGATGGGTACAATGTAGACACCCGAAACTCTCAATGGGCTTACTGTGTCTTTATCATTCTGCAGGAGTTTGTGCTTACAAATACATACAATAAATACAAAGGTATTTATTGTTTCTTATGAAGTTCAAATCAAAAAAACAAAAAATTACATAATTTTAAGAATTAATTCAAGAAGTAATCAATGTATTGAGTATAAATTTATTAAAAGTTTAGTTAAATTGTTTATGTAATAGTATGCTAACAATCAAAAATTGTTTATTTAATCATAAAACATTAGATAAAGTACTATATATATTCACTTTGATAATGGTTAAAAGAGAGTAAATAGGCCTACTACATTTAAAATTCATAAGAATTTGAATGTATTACAAAAGGCAGATTTTTTTTTTCTTTTCTGAAACTGTTTTATTAAGGATTAAAATATTTTTAATTACTGAAGAATGAATTTATCACAAATAGCTGTTTTTTTTAAATTTTATTTTAAGCATCAAAGACTTTTTTTAATATAAAGATCTACATTCATTTCAATATTTTAATTTTATATGAGCTGTTATAAATGAAAGTGGTATAAGTCCATTTTTGGAAAAAATAAGTTAGTGATAGTTTTAGTGAGACATAGATGTCCTTTTTTATATATATTTAATAACAGTCAATTGTGTACAATATCTTCATAAATTAATCAATAGAATATTAACTGTAAAATGTTAGTGAATTTTTTTTTTTTGCAGTGGAATAAGTTCATTCATAATAATCAATAATAATTATTGATACAACACAATTATTGCACCTTAATACAATTAGAAAGTTGTTTCAATAATTGAAACAACTTTCTAATTGTATTAAGGTGTGGAGCTCTCATTTTAAGAAATGTTTTAAGCCAACATAAAGCTGCTGAAAGGGTGCCTTAAAGGCACTTATTTATAAAATTGAAGTAATAATAAATGAAGGATTATTCATTGTGACAAAGTTACAATAATAATTTTTATTATTATGCAATTTTTAATAATTTTTTAATTTAAAATATATGCTTTCCACCTCAAATTAGTAGTGGCTTGTCCCTGTACATCATACTTATCTTGTTAACAATAGAGTTGTGCCAGTCATCTAACACCATTCAGGGGAAACTTTTTGAATTGTAATAACATGACTTCCAGTTTGTAGCAGAAAATCATATATAGTTAATTGGAGCTCCTGCTCCTAAGCTTTCCATATTTGGTCTTGGTTTTCATCCATCTAACTCTGTTCTCAAGATTAAGAAAGGACAAGAGTGGAAATTTGTAGGTCTGCAATCTTTTCAAATTGCAGCCCAAAAATACAAGGTAATCAGATTTGTTATTTTTGATAACTCAATAAGTTGATAGTATTTTTCTTTTTACAAAGAGAAACATTGATATTACATTTTGGAAAAGCCAACTTTAATTAAATTATAAATTTAAAATTGTTGTTCATATTCTTCATGATTTGTTATTATTGAAAGTAGTTTAAGTTCATTTGTGCCTAAAAAAAATTGTTTATTTTCTTTAACAATTTTATTAATTACTATTACATAATAAAATTTATCAAGTTTATAGTTTTAAAAATATTACCTGAATTTATTAATGTTTGTCAATATTTTTCAGTTGATTCAAATGTAAACCTTAAATATCACAATGTATGAATAAATGGACTTATACCACTTTCATTTATAACAGCTCATATATAACTTAAAATGCATAATTAAATGTAAAATATTTATAAAATACAATTATGTATTGTTATTAGCTATATGAAAAAGTTGACAATAGTAAGATGTCAATACTTGATTGATTTTAATAATTATTTAAACAAATATATTTCTCTTTAAAAATTATAAGTTATTTATAATTATGTAAAAAATTTTGTATGTAAGTAAATTTTTAAAATGATTCAAAACTGATTTTTTTTTATATATTACTGTTGTTAACTGTCAATATAATGATAAATATACTAAAACATACTAAGGTACAGATGAAATTTAAATCTAAAATTAATATATTGATATAAATATCTTTTCAATTTACATAACCATTGATCTTGCAATATATTTAGAATGAAGTAAAATCTAAATTTCCTTTTAGAAATATTATAAAGTGCATTTTAATAATATGAAAATTAACCTGATTGATTTGGATCATAAAATATATGACTTTGAATTTTATTCAAGTAGTACTTTTAAGTTTTCAAATTCTGATTTGTTCTTAAATTATTGAACTGAATGTAAGTCATGAAGTTATTTGTATCTGCATTATGGTTATATGGTTATAGAGCTCTATTAAAATAATTTAGTTTGTACAGCATAAATACCATATTATTTTATCTCAAGATGTCCCCCCAAAAAACCTATATAAATTTCAGTACTAATAAATAAAATAAAAAAAACTTTTTTATAAAGAAATTTTAACATGTTTTATTAATTAATAAACTAATTTTAATATAAACTTAGATATGATTTTGCATTTCATATGCAATGTTCAGATAATAACTTTTTAAAATAAATTTAAAGATTTATTTCAGTTTTCTTCAGAATCATTTTAGTCATAATTTATCTGTTTGTTGAATTTGTTTGCTTCAGTATTCAAAGTATCAAGTATTTGATTTTTTTTTTTTTAGTCTTTCTGCCCTGTGGGCACTAAGAGGACCTCTTATAGCAGACCTATTATGGGTTCGGCCAGGCCCACACTGGGGCGACCGGGTGGTGAGGGAAGGGGCCCGACATATCCGAATGAACCATCCCCAAAAAATTCCTGGGGATTCCTTGACCCATCTGGATTCGATCCCGGGTCCCCCAGAGTGGTAGGCTGCCACCTTGACTGCTCGGCCATCCGGTCTCAAGTATTTGATTAGTGACATTAACATAATGTTGTCCAACTAAATACACTCAAACAAACCTTTACATATGCAGCCGTAATTTAATAGATAAATTCAAACGTTTTCGACCATATTCAATGGTCTTTATCAAGAAAAACTGAAAAATCGAACTTCGAACCAAAAATTTGCGTTACGATACAGGCGTTATTTTTGGAACGTTTTTAAAAAGCTATTCTATCGTATAAGCGCCATCTCTACATATTGGCTATAATTAGTTAAAATAATACCAGTAGATACATTAAAATACAATAAAGTGTTAAAATAATGCCCGTAAAAACATTAAAATACAATAGAGTGCATATAGAAACAAGAGTTAAGAGAGTTGCCGCTATGCTAACTTTCTTGACTCTTATAGTATGCATGTTCGCCATGCTGCCAATACTTTGCTTGCATCCCGGAAGTTGATAGCTAAACCTTTTTGGCTTGTTTTGCAGATATGCCAGGCTTCAGCGTATCTGAGGTGCTTTTTGTCGCGTACTCTTCTGTATTTTGTAGAAGTCTACAAAATACAGAAGAGTTCACAACGATGGAGTACAAGGCCTCGCTAAGCAACGTATATAGACGAATAGGAGCTGCTACAAAGAAAAGAATAATATACAAAAGGAGTCCCACTATTTATCAGTTGCTAAGGGCAGACAAAGATGCTGTGGACAAGAACACTATTCCAGGAGTCTACAGAATCCCGGTTACAGACACACGGAGGCAGAATAGGATGTTCTACATCGGAGCTACCGGAAGATCCATCAAACAAAGGCTGTTAGAGCATCAGAGAAATATAAGAAAAGAACAGCTGTGCACAGCGCTGGCGACGTACGTCTTAGCCGACCCACAAGAGGTCAAAGCGGAGTGGGACCGAGCTAAATTGATACAAATAGTACGCGACAAAAAGCACCTCAGATACGCTGAAGCCTGGCATATCTGCAAAACAAGCCAAAAAGGTTTAGCTATCAACTTCCGGGATGCAAGCAAAATATCGGCAGCATGGCGAACATGCATACTATAAGAGTCAAGAAAGTTAGCATAGCGGCAGCTCTCTTAACTCTTGTTTCTATATGCACTCTATTGTATTTTAATGTATTTACGGGCATTATTTTAACACTTTATTGTATTTTAATGTATCTACTGGTATTATTTTAACTAATTATAGCCAATATGTAGAGATGACGCTTATATGATAGAATAGCTTTTTAAAAACGTTCCAAAAATAACACCTGTATTGTAATGCAAATTTTTAGTTCGAAGTTTGATTTTTCAGTTTTTCTTGATAAAGACCATTGAATATGGTCGAAAACGTTTGAATTTATCTATTAAATTACGGCTGCATATGTAAAGGTTTGTTTGAGTGTATTTAGTTAAGAAATGCAGTCTCTGACGAGTTATAATGTTGTCCAGAAGACTTTAATTGTTAGCTCTTTAATATTCAATTTGTGTGCCATATTACTATTATCTGTTTAAAAAATAATAGAACATAAATTATTAAAAAGTATTAATATATTACTTTCATTTGAAATGCAAACAGTATTCTTCATATTCAAATTATTATTAACTATTTTACTTCAATAAATTTATAGTTTAATGAATTTTTAAATATCATAAAACCTTGGTTTAATGGACATTCTTGAAACTGGAGATTTTATTCACATAAAACAGGATTTTATCCAATATTTTTTTAAGACAGTCAAATATTAAAAATTGCTGTATATTTTACAAAACTCAGCAGTATTTTAAATAATTTATACAAGGTTTTGTTTTATAAAAGAAAAAATACGATAAGAACAAAATTTAGAAATAGCCAAAAGCTTGCTGAAATTATAGTGCTATCTTCTCATGTTAATTAACATAATTTGACACAAGAAACATTGTCATTGTGTAGTAAATTTAATAATTAGAAATTATTGATTAATTAATTTGGAGAAATCTGTTAAAAAAAAAGGCCTGGAATTGGAATCAAAATTGCAACTATTGCAAACTATGCAGATGACATTATCACTTTATTACACTATCTAGGTTTCCCAAATAGGATACTTTCTAATTTTCTAACACATAACTCATTTCATCCATTTTTTTCTTTTGTTCTCTTTTTTTAAATTCACTTGGTTTCTTTATTATTATTATTATTATTTTTTCGTTTGCAAGATTGAAATGTCAGCATCAATCTACCAATGTTTACTGTGAAGAGTATTAGAGAATTGTGTAATAATGTAATTATGAAAACTTCTAAAGCACGGGTTCCCAACCTATGGGTTGCAACCCAGAAGGGGGTCGCGACGGGTTTTCTGTGGGGTCGCCAACTTATGCAGTAAACTAAAACAAAATTTTCACTATAATGCAATATTTATTTTTAATGGTGTCTTAAAGTTTGAATAATTTCATATATTTTTAAAAAATTAAAATAAGTGTAATCTGGGTACGCTATTCTGTCACAGTTGGTTGAATCATGTGTTGAGAGTTTTGAGAGGAATAAATTAAATGTTGAGAATGACATGAGGTTGGCGTTAACAAAATCTCACCCGCGAATTTTGAGGCTGGTTACATGCAATTTCAACCATCTCATTAAATTAATTATTAAACATAATTTAAAATAAAATTATACTAAAAACTAATTTCATTGTTTTTTAATTACCTTATTAAAAATACCTTTTTCAATTGTATCGGGGTCGCGGGTCACTTGGCTTTTATAAAAAGGGGGTCGCCACCCGAAAAAGGTTGGGAACCGTTCTAAAGTTTAAGGACACACAGAAATTCTTAAATGGAATATAGAATATTATATAAAAAATATAAGTATGGTATTATTTAATTAATATTTATAGATTGTAATTCATTGTACTGTTCAATTAACAGAGGTTTTGGAGAATAGGAAGTGTATGAAATTTTGTCTGTTGTCCTTATAAGGCATTATCCACTTAAGGTAAAAATACACTAATAGTCCTATTACTATTCTGGGACCAGATTTTGTCTGCTAAGTACAGGTGTCTGCTAGACTCAGTGATGAGTTTATCATTTATAATTAAATATAGTGAAACTATATTTAATTATAAATGATAAACTTTTTGTCATATATGCAAGGAATGCACGTTTGTATAATTATACAATATGCATTCTTGGATAAAATGGCTGGCATGATAGATCAGACAGAATGATTTAATTTTTTTTCGTATAATTATTAATCATCAAATTAATATTTTTCTTAATATTCATAGTTGATTAAGTAGAAGTTTTGTCAGAAAATTTATTCTACAAATATATATATTTTTCAATATTGCTTTTAATTGAATAAAAAAATATGATTACACACCAGAAATTCTCTATTGTTTATCAAAATTTCTAATTTTTGTTGTATAATGTATGCATGAAATTTGAACAATTTTCAATTTTGTGTTTTCAATTTAACTTTTCTTTTGCTTTTTCATTAATATTTTGTTAAAATAAAAATTAAATACTTTTATGAAATTACTAGTTTATTTATACTTGAATGTTTATCATTTATTAGTGTACATAAATGATTTCTATAAACTATTGATTTATAGAATTTTTGTTTAGTACTAAATAAAAGTAAATGAAGAATGAATAATTAAATGTATAAATTTTTATTTTATTTTTCCATGTAATCATTGTGATTAATTTTTCTATTGAATCACAATAGTGTTGAATTGATTTTATTTAGATGCAAACTTGAAAATTATGTATATATATCAGAGTATCAAACTGAAATATTTTTGAAATATTTATTTCATAATTATTGAAATTGCTTTAATTAGTTCATATCAAGGGGCAACTACTTAGGCAGTTGTTTGTGGAATGGTATCTTCATGCCCCAAGTCAGATGTAGTGTTGACTTGTTTTTGTCTCTTCATGTTTGAACTATTTGTTTCATCCTCTGTTTCTGTCCTCTTTATGTTGCCATTGTTGTGGAATTTGTCACTCACATATTTGCCATGTGTGTATACTCATATGCTTGAAAGGAAAATCCTGGTAATTGAAGGCAACATGTTGTTTCCAGCATGCTGTTTCGGCTCTTGCTTCAGATAAGTGGGTGGATCGAACCAAACTCTGTTCAAGTCATCAGCTAGTCATTGAGTCTTTTGGGACCTTGGCTCAGAGTAAACTGATCAGTGTAGTCTGAACAGATTAGTTTTCAGCCTTGCTACATTATGAGGATATAACTTTTGGAAAATCATGGTGTTATTAGTAGGTGTTGCTTATTCACACTATATGGCATCCTCTTGTTGAGTTCAATGGTGGGTGGAGTCCCTAGGAGCTGAAAGTTTTTCTTCAATCATGGAAACTTTAATTAACAAATGACCATATACTGATGGTATTTCAGAAGCACTTACTGGATGTGATAAGCCACATGTTTTTCTTTTATAACAGGGGTGCACAACCTGCGGCCCGCAGGCCACATACGGCCCCCTATCAATGTTTATGCGGCCCGCGGACGGTACAGGCCAAATCCCTTCTTTCGAAGTTTCTAAGTGTAGAACTTTTTCCCTTTCACAAAGTCATTAGCACCCAACTGTTTTATGACTTTCCCTGAGGTGAGAAATGGGAGATTGTTCTATAAATAAGTCTATTTCTATCTAACACTTTCTGGTTTAGATATCAAATATTTTAAAATGATGTTAGAACGTCATTTCCGATGTTATGGGGAAGTTTCTATTTTGGCGGAAAATCTTCAATTTTATGCTTCGGAAAACTTGCCTATTCTTCTAAATAGCGTCAAATAACAAAAATAAGTGAAAATAGCACTGAAAAACCATGAAAATAATGATTTTTTAGCATTTGTTTACATTCTAGATTCTGATTGGTATCGTCGAATTTGAATCAATCTTTTCTGAAAAGACGCTTATTCGTCAACCTAATGTCATTCAAACTAGAAAAAAACTAACCAGAGTTCAAAAAGGAATGTACAAAAAGCTATAACAACCAATAATTTACAACAATATCTCTCCATAGACAAAGAATAGAAAAAAAATTTTTCACATCAAATTTATTATTATTAAGTTGGACCAAGAAAATTAATACTGTAGTTGGAATAGAGTCATTACGACTAAAAGGAAGCCATTTGCATTAAAATATTTTGGATTTAATAATTATTACAAACCGCGTCAAGCCATAAACTTGTCAACAAAGAGGGTTG